>NC_058084.1:448160650-448460650 GCF_014858855.1 Bufo gargarizans
AAGAAGGGACAGTCCAAAAAAAAGTGCAGAGTGTGTCACAGGAGAGGGATACGGAAGGACACCACCACTCAGTGTGACACGTGCCCCGATCATCCTCTGCATTGACGGTTGCTTAAGGGAGTACCACACTTCCATGGAGTACTACATTTATAATCCCCTCCCCCAATTTTAATTCCATTTAGCCACTGACAATCGAAACAAAACTATGGTTCTCAGATTTGAGATACTAAAACAAAAAATTATTTTTTTCAAAAATATTATTTAGTAAAACTAAAATAAATAAAAAAGTAGACATACTAAGTAAAAGTATGTGAACCCTTTGGAATTATATGAATTTCTGCACAAATTGGTCATAAACAATAGACAATCACAGTCTGCTTAAACTAATAACACACAAAGAATTAAATGTTACCATGTTTTTATTGAACACACCATGTAAACCTTCACAGTGCAGGTAGAAAAAGTATGTGAACCCTTGGATTTAATAACTGGTTAAACCTCCTTTGGCAGCAATAAGTTCAACCAAACGTTTCCATATAGTTGCAGATCAGACGTGCACAACGGTCAGGAGTAATTCTTGTCCATTCCTCTTTACAGACCTGTTTTAGTTCAGCAATATTCTTGGGATGTCTGAAGTGAATCACTTTCTTGAGGTCATGCCACAGCATCTCAATCGGGTTGAGGTCAGGACTCGGACTGGGCCACTCCAGAAGGCATATTTTCTTCTGTTTAAGCGATTCTGATGTTGATTTACTTCTATGCTTGATAAACTTGGGAATTAATTTTTCCTTCGATGATAGCAATCCGTCCTGGCCCTGATGCTGTAAAGCAGCCCCAAAGCATGATGCCCCCACCACCATACTTCACCATAGGGATGAGGTTTTGATGTTGGTGTGCTGTGCCTCTTTTTCCCCACACATAGTGTTGTGTGTTTCTTCCAAACAACTCAACTTTGATTTCATCTGTCCACAGAATATTTTTCCAGTACTGCTGTGGAACATCTAGGTGCTCTTATGCAAACTGTAAGCATGCAGCAATGTTTTTTTTTTTGGACAGCAGTGGTTTCCTCTGTGGTATCCTCCCATTAAAATCCATTCTTGCTTAGTGTTTTACGTATCGTAGATTCGCTAACAGGGATGTTAGCATATGCCAGAGACTTTTGTAAGTCTTTAGCTGACACTCTAGGACTCTGCTTCACCTCATTTACCAGTCTGCGCTGTTCTCTTGCAGTCATCTTTACAGGACGTCCACTCCTAGGGAGAGTAGCAACAGTGCTGAACTTTCTCCATTTATAGAAAATTTATCTTACCGTGGACTGATGAACAGCAAGGCTTTTGGAGGTACTTTTATAACCCTTTCCAGCTTTATGCTAACAACTATTCTTAATCGTAGGTCTTCTGAGAGCTCTTTTGTGCGAGGCATCATTCACATCAGGCAATGCTTCTTGTGAAAAGCAAACCCAGAACTGGTGTGTGTATTATATAGGGCAGGGCAGCTGTACCCAAATCCTCCAATCTCATCCCATTGATTGGACTCCAGTTGGCTGACACCTCACTCCAATTTGCTCTTGGAGATGTCATTAGTCTAGGGGTCCAGATACTTTTTCCACTTGCACTGTGAATGTTTACATGGTGCGTTCAATAAAAACATGGTAGCATTTAATTCTTTGTGTGTTATTAGTTTAAGCAGACTGTGATTGTCTATTGTTGTGACTTAGATGAAGATCAGATCACATTTTATGACCAATTTGTGCAGAAATCCATATCATTCCAAAGGGTTCACATACTTTTTCTTGCAACTTTATTAGGTATCACCGCATCCGTAAGAATCTACCTCATGACCTAACCCCTCAGATGAACACGGTCAAAAAAAATTAAATTAAAACTGTGCAAAAAAAGGTATTTTTTTGTCACCTTACATCACAAAAAGTGTAATAGCAAGCGATAAAAAAGTCATATGCCCCCAAAAATAGTGCCAATAAAACCGTCCTCTCATCCTACAAAAAATTTAGCCCCTACCTAAGATAATCGACTAAAAACAAAAAATAAACTGACTCTTAGACTATGGAGATAAAAAACTAAAACAAAAACGGTGACAAAACAGCTATTTTTTGGCAAATTTTCCATTTTAAACCGTTTTTTCCAGTAACAAAGCAAGGGTTAACAGCCAAACAAAACTCAATATTTATTACCCTGATTCTTTAGTTTACAGAAACACCCCATATGTGGTCGTAAACTGCTGTATGACCAAACCGAAGGGCGCAGAAGGAAAGGAACGCTGTATTGTTTCTGGAAGGCAGATTTTGATGGCCTTTTTTTTGGGCACCATGTGCCATTTGAAGAACCCCTGATGTACCCCATGAATAGAAACTCCATAAAAGTGACACCATCTAAGAAACTACACCCCTCATGGTATTCAAAACTGATTTTCAAACTTTATTAATCTTTTAGGTGTTCCTCAACAGTTTATGGCAAATGGAGAGGAAATTTCAGAATTTCTATTTTTGGCAACCTTGCCTCACAAAAATGTAATATAGAGCAACCAAAAATCATATGTACCCTAAAAATAGTCCCAAAAAAACTGCCACCTTATCCCGTAGTTTTCAAAATGGGGTCACTTTTATGGAGTTTCTACTGTAGGGGTGCATCAGGGGGGCTTCAAATGGGACATGGTGTAAATAAACCAGTCCAGCAAAATCTGCCTTCCAAAAACCACACAGCGCACCTTTCCCTTTACGCCCTAACGTGTGCCCGTACAGTAGTTTACGGCCGAATATGGGGTATTTCTGCAAACTACAGACTCAGGGCAATAAATATTGAGTTTTGTTTGGCTGTTAACCCTTACTTTGGCTGATATGAGGTCTGATGGGGGCTGAGTTGGCTGATATGAGGTCTCTCCGCAGTGGCAGAGAGACTCACTGAGGCCATCAGTAGCCATTTTAGTCAGATTACAGCCACTCTGCAGCTTTGGCTCTAATCTGACTGAAATGTCTGCTGCTGGCCTCAGTCTCCCTGCCACTGCTGCTCTTAGGGTGACTAGACGTCCGGTTATTAGACTCCTGGTCCGGTGCAAGGCCAGGACGGACGGCCAGAAGTCCCCCTTTTTTGTTGTTATGGATGATGGGACTGCTAGTCTGCCACTGCCCAGTTGCCCAGTAGTCTGACTATACTACAGTCACTCACACCCACCTCGCCTCGTTCTCTCTCTCTCTGCCAGACATTCCTGCCAGCCTGAGCCAGGCCCAGGAGCAGCACTCAGCCAGCCAGAGCCCACACTGAGCCTAGCCAGCCTCCAGCTTTCAGCCTTGCCAGTTGCCACTGACTTTCAGCAGGTCGATTCAGCAGCTTTCAGCCAGAACCAGCTCAGGTAAGAGTTACTATCTGGCCTTGGTATGTTCTGTATATTAGTATATGTGAGCTGGCCTGGTATACGTTGTACATCTTCTGGTATATTAAGATGTATAACTTATACCAGCTGTTCATATATAATCATATAAGGAGATACTAGGTTATACCAGCATGCTCCATATCACTATATGCAAGATGTATAAGTTATGCCAGCTGTACATACATAATAATATACAGGAGATACCCAGGTTTTACCATCAGCGTGGTCCACTATATCACTATATAGAAGAAGATGTTATACCATATATCATCCTCTTGTATATAGTGATATACAGGATATAATATATATATATATACACACACACATACATACATACACACACACGTGTGCGTGGCGGGGGTAAAGGCAGGTTGAGGGGGGCGTCAACGGGGAGGGGGCCCCATGGATCAGTTTTGCACCGGGGCCCCATTGTTTGTGTGTACGCCACTGACGTTTATAGTTTTTATTTGAGTATAAGACTGGCCTGAATGAAGACCTTTCCTTGAAAAAAGTTAAACAAGCACTTTCCTTAAATGTCACCACTCTCATGAATGTCCTGCTGTTATTTTATTGCCGGTTCTACTTGCTGGTTCTGCTTGTTTCCAAGATATGGTCTATGGTTTCATTGGTGCCCTAAATGTAAGTAGTGTTGTGGTTTGCCGGGGGAGCATTTATAGGGACTTCTCTCTTGAGGCAAGGTGTTCTTCATCACTGCCAGTGTCCGATAGGTTTGGACAGCATCACAGAAGCATCATTTTGGTCAGAGTCACTGTGCAGACAACATGGCTTTGCTGGCATATAAATGTTCAAGGTCAGAAACAAAGTGAAGCAGAAGATGATCTGGAGCAGATGTGGATCCTCTTCCGACTTGCTCTGCTCTCTGCAGAGGAGTTCCACTGATTTGTATGCCTGTAGGCCCAGCTGGAGTATGCAGAGATCGTGGTCTCACACGATATGACTTATCTGACAAGGCTAGGTTTTCTGCACACTAACTCCGACTGGGAAGATAGCGCTGTGATACTGTACAAACTTTGTGGACAGTGTCGCACTGGTGAAATACACTTTGCCTTAAGAAAGAAGTATCTGTAAATGGCCCTTTGGCAAACCACAGCCCTATTTACATATAGTGTGCCAATAAAACTGGGGGCTGTATCTTGATAATGGGAGGCCCTGTGAAATAAATACAACAGCAGTACATTCATAGGACTGGCGACGTTTAAGGAGAATGCTTGTTTTACATTTTAATATAGTTTAATTTCTCTTCTATGTCAAACTTTACATCAAGAGAATGTTTATAAATTTTAATACATTTTATGAATTTAATAAACAATAAATAAATAAATAAATATTCTTCTGGCTAATTTTAAGACTTTACCTATTAACATATTGTATAAACTTTATTAAACTTTATAAACAGTAATTGTTTAATTCTATAATCTGGACCAAATTATTTTCCTTTCTTGGATTTGGGTTCTTTGGAAAACCAAAATGCAGAAACAGTGATATACCTCTACCATGTTTAACTTCTTATACAGTCATGTGAAAAAATTAGGACACCCTTTGAAAGCATGTGGTTTTTTGTAACATTTTTAATAAAAGGTTATTTCATCTCCGTTTCAACAATACAGAGAGATTAAAGTAATCCGACTAAACAAAGAAAACTGAAGAAAAGTCTTTTCAAGATCTTCTGTAAATGTCATTCTACAAAAATGCCTATTCTAACTGAGGAAAAAGATAGGACACCCTTGCCCCTAATAGCGAGTGTTACCTCCTTTGGCTGAAATAACTGCAGTGAGACGGTTCTTGTAGCCATCTACCAGTCTTCGACATCGGTCTGAGGAAATTTTACCCCACTCCTCAATGCAGAACTTTTTCAGCTGTGAGATGTTTGAGGGGTTTCTTGCACGTACAGCCCTTTTCAAATCACCCCACAGCATCTCAATGGGATTCAAATCTGGACTTTGACTTGGCCATTCCAGGACTCTCCATTTCTTCTTTTTCAGCCAATCTTTGGTTGATTTACTAGTATGTTTTGGGTCATTGTCATGTTGCATGGTCCAGTTCCGCTTCAGCTTTAATTTTCTAACTGATGGTCTCACATGTTCTTCAAGCACCTTCTGATACACAGTAGAATTCATCGTGGATTCTATGATGGTGAGCTGACCAGGTCCTGCTGCAGCAAAGCAGCCCCAAACCATGACACTTCCACCTCCATGCTTCACAGTTGGTATGAGGTTCTTTTCTTGGAATGCTGTGTTTGGTTTACGCCAAACATGTCCTCTGCTGTTGTGTCCAAATAATTCAATTTTGGACTCATCTGTCCAAAGAACATTATTCCAGAAGTCCTGGTCTTTGTCAACTTTATCTCTGGCAAATCTCAGTCTGGCCTCGATGTTTCTCTTGGAAAGCAAAGGTTTCCTCCTTGCACACCTCCCATGCAAGTTAAACTTGTACAGTCTCTTTCTGATTGTAGAGGCATGTACTTCTACATCAACAGTAGCCAGAGCCTGCTGTAGTTCTCGAGATGACACTTTAGGGTTTTTGGAGACCTCTTTTAGCATCTTGCGGTCTGCTCTTGGGGTGAACTTGCTGGGGCGACCAGCCCTGGGCATGTTGGCAGTTGTTTTGAAAGCCCTCCACTTGTAGACTATCTTCCGGACAGTGGAATGGCTGATTTCAAAATCTTTTGAGATCTTTTTAAATCCCTTCCCAGACTCATAGGCTGCTACAATCTTTTTTCTGAAGTCCTCTGACAGCTCTTTTGCTCTCACCATGGTGCTCACTCTCACTTCAACAGTCAGGAGCACACCAAACTAAATGTCTGAGGTTTAAATAGGGCAAGCCTCATTCAACATGCAGAGTAACGATCTACTAATTATGTGCACCTGGTGTGATATACCTGTGTGAGATCTGAGCCAATTTAAGAGGGAATACATGTGAGGGTGTCCTATCTTTTTCCTCAGTTAGAATAGGCATTTTTGTAGAATGACATTTACAGAAGATCTTGAAAAGACTTTTCTTCAGTTTTATTTGTTTAGTTGGATTACTTTAATCTCTCTGTATTGTTGAAACGGAGATGAAATAACCTTTTATTAAAAATGTTACAAAAAACCACATGCTTTCAAAGGGTGTCCTAATTTTTTCACATGACTGTAGGTATAGTCTATTGAGAGACTAGTTGTTTGTTAGCATCTAATTGAGCAAATGTCATGGCTGGGAAGAAGGGTAGAATGGTGTATATACTTTGTGTGTATACAGTCAGGTCCATAAATATTGGGACATCAACACAATTCTAAAATTTTTGGTTCTATACACCACCACAGTGGATTTGAAATGAAACGAACAAGATGTGCTTTAACTGCAGACTGTCAGCTTTAATTTGAGGGTATTTACATCCAAATCAGGTGAACGTTGTAGGAATTACAACAGTTTGCATATGTGCCTCACACTTATTAAAGGACTAAAAGTAACGGGACAATTGGCTTCTCAGCTGTTCCAATGCCAGGTGTGTGTGTTATTCCCTCATTATCCCAATTACAATGAGCAGATAAAAGGTCCAGAGTTAATTTCAAGTGTGCTATTTGCATTTGGAATCTGTTGCTGTCAACTCTCAAGATAAGATTCAAAGAGCTGTCACTATCAGTGAAGCAAGACACATTAGGCTGAAAAAACAAAACAAACCCATCAGAGAGATAACAAAAGCATTAGGCGTGGCCAAAACAACTGTTTGGAACATTGTTAAAAAGAAGGAATGCACTGGTTAGCTCAGCAACACCAAAAGACCCACAAGACCACGGCAAACAACTGTGGTGGATGACCGAAGAATTCTTTCCCTGGTGAAGAAAACACCCTTCACAACAGTTGACCAGATCAAGAACACTATCCAGGAGGTATGTGTATGTGTGTCAAAGTTAACAATCAAGAGAAGACTTCACCAGAGTGAATACAGAGGGTTCACCACAAGATGTAAACCATTGGTGAGCCTCAAAAACAGGAAGGCCAGATTAGAGTTTGCCAAACGACATCTAAAAAAGCCTTCACAGTTCTGGAACAACATCCTATGGACAGATGAGACCAATATCAACTAGTACCAGAGTGATGGGAAGAGAAGACTATGGAGAAGGAAAGGAACTGCTCATGATCCTAAGCATGCCACCTCATCAGTGAAGCATGGTGGTGGTAGTGTCATGGCGTGGGCAAGTATGGCTGCCAATGGAACTGGTTCTCTTGTATTTATTGATGATGTGACTGCTCACATATTATCTGCTCATATTCAGCCAAATGCTTCAGAACTCATTGGACGGCGCTTCGCTACGTTTAATGCCCCACAAAAGTAACTTTGCTTAACACCGTATTAAAGTTACTATCGCATTACGCGATAATGACAACTATGTCATTATCGAGTAAGGCAATTTTGTTGTCCCATATCGAGTATAGCGTGTTGACAATCTTTTAATCCTAAAAATCGCTTCACATAAAATTTAGCAAACAGTCTTGGATAGTTGGTAGACTAGACATAAGTTAAAATAAGCGAAAATGTCTATAAAAAAATAAATGGCGGGACATTTACCATAGGAGTGGCCATGAAAAAAGAAATGCAATTTTAAATAACGTGATAAAATCATATTTATTTTTTATTTTTTTGCGAACTGACAGAGGAGAATCGTCAGCCCTCCATTCTCCTAGCTTGAATAGCCAATGGGAAGGCCCTGTCACACCTTAGCAAGACACCGCCCGTTGCCATTTTGTGGGTTTAGTTGTTGGATTGAGAGGAGCAAAAGTCGGTCTGAGAATTGTACATTGATCTAAATTAGAGTTTATTAGATAGGGATTAGGGAAGTGAATAATTAGATAGTTTGTAGGGTGCAGGGTAGGTCAGAAAGTTAGTTTAGGCAGTGTTGGGGCTTAGTTTATTATATTGAGTTCAGTGTAGAGTAGGGACTAGTTAGTTTGAATTGATCAGATACAGATAGGGAATTAGATAGTACTTTCAGGATCAATTAGCTTAGTTTTTAGGGTTTAGTGTAGGGTCTACTTTATTATTTACTGTTAGTTATAGTTAGGGATTAGGTTAACTTGGGATATATTAGCTAAGTGTAGGGTCTTAGTTTAGTGTCCTTCTGTGTAAATTTGTAGTCTTTCATTGTCTGTCCCGAGTTTGTTCTTTTTGTCCTAGTCCGTGTCTTTGTAGGTAGGTAGGAGAAAAAAACAAAAAATAGTTTTATTATTACTTGTGTTCTTTTTGTCTTTGTGTTGTTGTAGGTAGGTAGGAGAAAAATATATTAAAAAAAAGTTTTAGTGTTACCGCAGTACGCCAGTCTTGCAGGGTGAGCGATGGTGAGGTCACAGGGGCAGTTAACAGACCGAGGCTTGCTATTGGTACTCACAGTTTTTATATACCCTGGGCAGGCGTACAGCAGTGATGGAGAGGCTGGCACATGGATCCTCTGGGGAACTCTCTGTATATAGGGACCAGGCCGGATGGTAGGTGAGGTGCCCTGGGTGTTGCAGGTTTAGTGTGCCTGTGGCAAGATCCCTTATAGTTTGTGACGCCAGTGCCGGTAACGGTGGCACACCGATTTATTGTAGGAATAATTGAGCTACACATAGTTGTAGTGAACTTCTGTTTACTGAACAGTTCAACTATATACAGATTTCAGTTGGTTTCATATGCAGGGTCTTGATAACAGGCATGCTTCACATAAATGGCAGGCAAAGTCTTTGCAAGATACACAGAGGGTATGAACACTCACAGATCAGGCTGTACTGTCTTCAGATCCTGTCTGGCTTTCTCTAAGGCCCGTATGCCCTATTGCTGGCTTTATCCTTGGGTAGGGAAACCTTCCTCTGGCATAAATCCTCTTGCTGTAAATATCCTTCTGCCCTTCAGCTTTCTACTTGGCTGGATAAAGGTGGCTCTGCTCTGTACTCTGCAAGATACTAGATATCTTCAGGAGGCAACTTCTTCTCCTGGGTGCAAGCTAGGAACCTGGGCTATCTAGCTGCATGTTAGAAGCTACACTTCAGCTGCACTCTAGCTAAAGTGTACCCTGGCTTCAAAATTCACACTGTACTTCTTCACTCTCTCTCCCTGAACTGGACCTGAGTATATATACCAAGGGGTTCCCTAGCTCCCTCTACTGCCTAGGAGGAGGAACTACACCCCTAACAGGCCTGGTACAGGAGATAACAGGTAAACACATTAAAAATACCATACAAAATACAATGACCATGTTCCACAGGAGGTGGAGAACAATGTGACCTAATTGACCCTTGAGTAGTGCCCACATTTACATAGTGGGACACTACATTACTTGTGTTCTTTTTGTCTTTGTCTCATTGTAGGTAGGTAGGTAGGTAGGAGAAAAATAACAAAATAAAACAAAAAAAAAGTTTTAGTGTTACTTGTGTTCTTTTTGTCTTTGTGTCGTTGTAGCTAGGTAGGAGAGAAAAAAACAACAAAAAAGTTTTAGTGTTACTTGTGTTCATTTTGTCTTAGTCCGTGTCTTTGTAGGTAGGAGAAAAAAAAAAGGTTTTAGTGTTACTTGTGTTTGATTTGTCTTTGTAGGTAGGTTTAAGAACAATAACAAAAAAAAGTTGTGTTACTTGTAGTGCAAAATAATAAATAAAACAACACATATTAATAATTCATTAGTCTTCTATCTTTATTTTTGTGTTCAAGTTAATTTATTTTGGGTCTCAATAACTTTTATTTTATTATTTTTGTTATTTATTTTGTTAACAATAAAGTTTCTCCCATTTTTTTTTTTTTGGTGGTTCGTATAAAAACAAATACAGGGAGTGCAGAATTATTAGGCAAGTTGTATTTTTGAGGATTAATTTTATTATTGAACAACAACCATGTTCTCAATGAACTCAAAAAACTCATTAATATCAAAGCTGAATATTTTTGGAAGTAGTTTTTAGTTTGTTTTTAGTTTTAGCTATTTTAGGGGGATATCTGTGTGTGCAGGTGACTATTACTGTGCATAATTATTAGGCAACTTAACAAAAAACAAATATATACCCATTTCAATTATTTATTTTTACCAGTGAAACCAATATAACATCTCAACATTCACAAATACACATTTCTGACATTCAAAAACAAAACAAAAACAAATCAGTGACCAATATAGCCACCTTTCTTTGCAAGGACACTCAAAAGCCTGCCATCCATGGATTCTGTCAGTGTTTTGATCTGTTCACCATCAACATTGCGTGCAGCAGCAACCACAGCCTCCCAGACACTGTTCAGAGAGGTTTACTGTTTTCCCTCCTTGTAAATCTCACATTTGATGATGGACCACAGGTTCTCAATGGGGTTCAGATCAGGTGAACAAGGAGGCCATGTCATTAGATTTTCTTCTTTTATACCCTTTCTTGCCAGCCACGCTGTGGAGTACTTGGACGCGTGTGATGGAGCATTGTCCTGCATGAAAATCATGTTTTTCTTTAAGGATGCAGACTTCTTCCTGTACCACTGCTTGAAGGTGTCTTCCAGAAACTGGCAGTAGGACTGGGAGTTGAGCTTGACTCCATCCTCAACCCGAAAAGGCCCCACAAGCTCATCTTTGATGATACCAGCCCAAACCAGTACTCCACCTCCACCTTGCTGGCGTCTGAGTCGGACTGGAGCTCTCTGCCCTTTACCAATCCAGCCACGGGCCCATCCATCTGGCCCATCAAGACTCACTCTCATTTCATCAGTCCATAAAACCTTAGAAAAATCAGTCTTGAGATATTTCTTGGCCCAGTCTTGACGTTTCAGCTTGTGTGTCTTGTTCAGTGGTGGTCGTCTTTCAGCCTTTCTTACCTTGGCCATGTCTCTGAGTATTGCACACCTTGTGCTTTTGGGCACTCCAGTGATGTTGCAGCTCTGAAATATGGCCAAACTGGTGGCAAGTGGCATCTTGGCAGCTGCACGCTTGACTTTTCTCAGTTCATGGGCAGTTATTTTGCGCCTTGGTTTTTCCACACGCTTCTTGCGACCCTGTTGACTATTTTGAATGAAACGCTTGATTGGTCGATGATCACGCTTCAGGAGCTTTGCAATTTTAAGAGTGCTGCATCCCTCTGCAAGATATCTCACTATTTTTGACTTTTCTGAGCCTGTCAAGTCCTTCTTTTGACCCATTTTGCCAAAGGAAAGGAAGTTGCCTAATAATTATGCACACCTGATATAGGGTGTTGATGTCATTAGACCACACCCCTTCTCATTACAGAGATGCACATCACCTAATATGCTTAATTGGTAGTAGGCTTTCGAGCCTATACAGCTTGGAGTAAGACAACATGCATAAAGAGGATGATGTGGTCAAAATACTCATTTGCCTAATAATTCTGCACTCCCTGTAAATGAGCCACAAAGGCGGGGCACGCAGCCAGAGTAGTAGTAGGGGCAGGAGAAGGAACACCGCTGGACAGCAGACAGCACGTGGATGCTCTGTCAGTAGTGGAGCACGCCTGATCCCAGAGTTTTATGGGCGTGGCAGCCACCCAATCGGTTCTGACGATGCGGATGTAATTGTGGCTTATGTGGCACAATCGAGCACCACTGATTCATCCGCCCAGCCTCGCAGCAGGAGCAGCATTAGCAGCGGTGGGGCAACTCCACCTCCTGCTTCACCACCCCCAAGTCCCCAAGATTCTACCCTGCTCTTGTTTAGCAATAGTGAGAGTGACATGTTGGGGGAGTTAATGCAGGAGGGTGATTTGGAATTTAGTCCACCGGATCGTCAGGACCTTATAGAAGGAATAGAGGAGGAGGAGGGGGTACCTCCTGTGAGTACCCCTGTGACATCCTTTCCAATGGGTGTGGGTGGGGTCAGCCACACTATCCCCGCACCTAGTCAGACTCAGGTGTCAGTGAGGGGACAGCAGAGACATGGCAGGGGCTCCACGTTAGCTGGTCCTCTCAGTCCATCACATGGGGGCCTTAAGTCTGAGGAGGAGGGTGATCTAAAGTGGGTGCCACCTCCTACGTCACTTGATAGCAGCAGTGACGAAGGTAGGCAGGCGAGGCAAATGGTGCGCCAGGTCACTAGGGAGCCCAGTGTCAGGGGCTTCACTGGTAAGAGCGGCAGGCAGCAGCAGTCAGCTCCTACTGTGCGCACCGAGCCTAAACAGGCACAGGTATCCTCTTCCCCATCTGACCAGAGGCGTGGGTGGAAGTCGTCTGTTTGGGTCTATTTCACCCTGGCAGCAGATGATGTCACAATTGGCATCTTTCAGCTGCCAGGGTGAGGAGAGGGAGGTGTTTGGCTCGGCTGGGTACCACTGCCCTGACCCAGCACCTTAGAGTCAATCACTGGCGGGAGTGGGAAGAGATGCGGGGTGGTCGTATCAGCAGCACCACCACCAGTGTGCAGGGGACAGCACCTCCTGCCACTGTTCAGCAACAGCAGACTCAAATTCCATCCCACTCCACTGCTCCCTCTCCTAGAGGTACTGGTACCGGCAGCCATACCTCCGCCTCCACTGCACCCTCCTCCATGTCCTCTCTCCACTGCACCCTCCTCCTCTGCATTCCGGCGCCAGCCCTCAATTGCTGAAGGCTTTCGAACGCACCGCGCCCTATGCCCCTGTGGACAGACGCGTGCATTCTCTCAATTGGCTCCTGGCACGGGTAATTGCCCAACATCTGCTGCCCTTCAACCTTGTGGATAGCAATCCATTCAGGCAGATGTTGTAGTAGGCCCAACCTAGATGGCATGTCCCCACCGCCATTTCTTCGCCAGGGTGCATCTGACCATGGATGCCTGGACCAGCAGGCATGGGCAGGGGCGCTACATTAGTTTTACCACCCATTGGGTGTCCCTCTGAGGTGCCGGGGAGGGAACAGCGGCATCAGACTTTGTGGTGCCGCCACGGGGTGTCCAGGGGAGAAACACAAGTCTCCCTCAAGCCACTGTCTCCACAGCTGCTGAGCCTTCCAGCAAGCGTCCCCGTAGCTACTCATGTGTGGGCACGTCCGCTGCCAGGCCATGCTCCAGCTTGTTAGCTTAGGGGAACGGAGACACACTGGACCTGATGTTCTAGCAGCACTACAGGATCAGGTCCAGAAGTGACTGACACCCTGAAGGTTCCAGGCAGGTATGGTTGTCTGTGACAACGACAGCAACCTCCTCACCGCCCTCCCTGCTGTCTGACACATGTCCCCTGCATGGCACATGTCCTCAACCTGGTTGTACAGAAATACCTTCGCACATTTCCAGGGTTGAGTGACATTGTGCAACCTGTCCGTTGGATTGCCAGCCACTTCCAACACTCCCCAACTGCCTCCGCATCCCTGTCTAGACTGTAGCAGGACAACAGCCTGCCCCCTCACAGGCTGCTTGTCGACAGCGTGATGCGGTGGAACTCCACCCTCCAAATGCTGGAGAGGTTGTGGGAGCAGAGAAGGGCAGTGAGGGAATACCTGCTGGACCTAGGCACTCCAGGGCCAACCAACCCACTCCCATACATCACTAATGCGGAGTGGGGGCAGATACAGCAGGTCTGCCACATGTTGGCCCCATTTGAGCAGGCGACCAAGATGGTCAGCGGGGAGCATGTTGGCCTCAATGATGTGCTCCCCTTAGTGTTCCTGCTGGAAAGGACACTAGATCGCCTACTTGAGGCTGGGGAGAGTGCCTTGGTGGAGCAAGATGAGGCGGCCTTGCTCCACCAGGACCAGGACCAGGACAACGTGGAGGAGGAGGAAGACATTCACAAAGTCCAGGAGTCTGTGCCTGGTCAGGAGGGAGAGATGGTGTTGGGTGCACCGTTAGTCCGGGGGTGGGGCAGCAGCAACCGGGATCATAATGAACAGCAGCTTGAGGACCAGGATGTCATGGTCCCTGGCAGCCATGAGGAGGCACAACGGGCTGTCCTCTTCCCTATGGTTGCCCACATGCTGCGCTGCCTCAGGAGGGACCCCCCGGATCAGGAAAATGAAGGAGAGTGACGATTTCTGGTTGGCCACCATTTTAGACCCTAGATGCAAGGGGAAGCTGGAGCAGTTCATACCAGCCAGACGGAGACAGGCCCGGATGGAAAAACTGCGGGCCTGTCTCATCAAACGACTGGAGGAGTCGAACCCGCAGCCTCAGGCTTCAGTTATCCCCGCCCATCCCACCCTGCTGACGGCTGGTCCCAGCAGCACCAGCCGAGTTGGTGACCTCATGGGTGAGATGAGGCTGTTCTACCAGTCTGTGCGAACCAGTAGCAGCAGCAGCAGTAGTAGTCACCACCAGTGGCTACTACATGGGGTCAGTCGGTGCTTCCGACAGCATGAGCACCGACAACCAATGGAGTACTGGGTCGCCAAGCTGGACACCTGCCGTGAGCTCACTCAGTATGCGCTGGAGCTACTGTCTTGCCCCCCCTCCAGCGTACTGTCTGAGCGGACTTTCAGCGCGACAGGTGGGGTGGTCACTGACAAGAGGACCCGTCTGTCCACTGACTCCGTGGACAGACTCAAATTCATCAAGATGAATGAGTCCTGGATCGGCAGTGACTTCTTGGCCCCCGCTGTCGGTTCAGGCCGTTGAGAGGTCCCTTGTCCATCACTCTTCTTTTCTGTCCCTCCAAAAATCTGTTGTTTTTTTAATATTTTTAACTTATTTATTGATATTTTTAATTATTTATTAAATTACTTATTTTTTTATGTATATTTATATATGAATTGATTTATTAATTAATTACAATGAATTTATTATTGATAAATTTAGTTATTAATTTATTGATTAATTATTTATTTTTCTATTTATTTCATATATATATATATATTTATATGAATTTGCATTATATTTTATCTATTAATTTATTAATCATGAAATTTATATATATATGTATTGTTTTTTAAATGTTTTTTTTATTTAATATAATCATGTCTTTTTTAAATTCAGTAATAGGGTGTATGACATATTATTTAAATTATTTCCATATTGATTAGCGATATTTATTGTAATGTATTGATCATGTTTATATAAATAATAGTATTGATTGTGATGATTTTTAATATATTTATAATTATATTCACATATATATTGTATTTCTAAATGTATTTACTGTATAAAATGTACATTATTCAAAATATGAAATGTACAGTTGTTTTTTTAATTATATTTATGTATTGATACATGTCAGTATTGATCCATTTTTTTATAATCAGACATTATTTATTTTCTTAATTGATTTTTTAAAGTAATTAGTGTGCATGGCCACACAGCACACAATCTTACCTCACTAGTCTGCTCCAAGTTTCCTGATCAGGCACATGGAAGATGCAGCAGAACACTGCGTTTTCGCTAACAACAACATCATGTTGTGTTTTCTCAAAGCCAGAGGGCTGTGAAAGTGTCGGTGTTTAGCAGCGGCTCTTTCGTTCCTCCTCATGTCTGTGAGGAGGAATGTGTCCCGACACTCCACCCACCCATACACGATCAGTATCACACACACGCTGGACTAAAATAATAGACTGTGAAGGTGCAGTAGACATTGCATATCTAGATTTTAGTAAGGCTTTTGACACTGTCCCACATAGAAGACTTATCAATAAACTGCAGTCATTGAGCATGGACTCCCATATTGTTGAGTGGATTAGGCAGTGGCTGAGTGACAGACAACAGAGGGTTGTAGTCAATGGAGAACATTCAAAACAAGGTCATGTTACCAGTGGGGTTCCACAAGGATCTGTACTGGGACCAATTTTGTTTAATATCTTCATAAGTGATATTGCAAAAGGCCTCGATGGTAAGGTTTGTCTTTTTGCTGATGACACAAAGATATGTAACAGGGTTGATGTTCCTGGAGGGAAACGCCAAATGGAAAAGGATTTAGGAAAACTAGAAGAATAGTCAGAACTCTGGCAACTGAAATTTGATGTGGATAAGTGCAAGATAATGCACCTGGGGCGTAAAAACCCAAGGGCAGAATATAGAATATTTGACACAGTCCTGACCTCAGTATCTGAGGAAAGGGATTTAGGAGTAATTATTTCAGAAGACTTAAAGGTGGGAAGACAATGTCATAGAGCAGCACGAAATGCCAGCAGAATGCTTGGATGTATAGGGAGAGGTATACGCAGTAGAAAGAGTGAAGTGCTTATGCCGCTGTGAGACCTCACTTGGAGTATTGTGCGCAGTACTGGAGGCCATATCTCCAGAAGGATATAGATACTCTAGAGAGAGTTCAGAGAAGAGCTACTAAACTAGTACATGGATTGCAGGATAAAACTTACCAGGAAAGGTTAAAGGACCTTAATATGTATAGCTTGGAAGAAAGACGAGACAGAGGGGATATGATAGAAACTTTTAAATACATAAAGGGAATCAACTCGGTAAAGGAGGAGAGCATATTTAAAAGAAGAAAAACTACCACAAGAGGACACAGTTTTAAATTAGAGGGGCAAAGGTTTAAAAGTAATATAAGGAAGTATTGCTTTACTGAGAGAGTAGTGGATGCATGGAATAGCCTTCCTGCCGAAGTGGTAGCTGCAAATACAGTGAAGGAGTTTAAGCATGCATGGGATAGGCATAAGGCTATCCTTCATATAAGATAGGGCCAGGGACTATTCATAGGATTCAGATATATTGGGCAGACTAGATGGGCCAAATGGTTCTTATCTGCCGACACATTCTATGTTTCTATGTTTCTAGTCTAATTCCAACTGCTACACCCATCCCTCTTGTGCCTGTGTGAGCACTGAAGGCAGTGATGAGCCAAGTTTCATTGGCCGGAGTCTGGAAGTGTTCCGTCATGATCCGACGGAGGCAACACAAACTCCCTTTGGCGATGAAGCAGCGTTGTTCCAAGGCTGTTGGAAGGGTCCACATTGGGGCTTCCACCAGTGAGCAACCTGCATGATCTCTTGCCGGTCCTAGGGCATAATGATCCATTATAAGGGCCTATTTTGAACACCCGGGGAATTAGTGTCAGGTGCAAAGGGTGCATACTTCAGCATGGCGGGGCTGACAGGCACAGCGGATCGCCAACACTGTCATCCAGCACAGTGCATTTTTGAGTCTGTTAAGAGGGGAACAAGTGTTTTTCAGTTACATAGAACTGACAGTAAACTGTTTGTGCATAACGATTAGCAGTTTGGCTCCTTTCACACGGGCGTCGCAGATAAGGTCCGAATGCGTTGCGCGTGCTTTCAAGTTAAAATCTGTGATTTTGCAAGCAAAGTCAATGACTTTTATCAGCGAATGTGCAAAGCTCTTCATTTTTTTCCACACGGGTGCAATGAGTTTTGATGCGCTTTTTACGCCTCAGATAAAAAAATTAAGATTTACTTACAACATATCCTACCAACCATCATTGAAAAACGCAACGTGTCCCCACCTGCTTGTGGATGCGATGCGTTTAACTCGCCCGTGAGAAAGAAGACTTTTTTTTTCTATTTTTATAAATTAGTATTCTTTGAGGATCTATATAAATGTACAGTAATCCGGTCCTCTAAAATGTTGTTGTACGGAGAAGGAGAAAAAATCAGCACTTAAAAAGATCAGATGTGGTAGGTAAATATATAGATGTTGTCTATAATGCAATATTAATATATCTATCTCACCCATTTCAGCCTGGAAGCAATCAAATTTGCTACCAATGCTGATATCAGAATTCTATTGGACCGTATTATTGTACATAGATAAAGAACTTCAATTAAAAATTATTTCTAATTATATAAAATATATAATAATTATATAAAATACATAATAAAACCATAACCGTGATTAATAAAGCCCAAACAGTTTACTGTCAGTTCTATGTAACTGAAGAACACTTGTTCCCCTCTTAACAGACTCAAAAATGCACTGTGCTGGATGACAGTGTTGGCGCTCCACTGTGCCTGTCAGCCCCGCCAGGCTGAAGTATGCACCCTTTGCACCTGACAATAATACCCCGGGTGTTTAAAATAGGCCCTTAAAATGGATCATTATGCCCTAAGACCGGCAAGATATCATGCAGGTTGCTCACTGGTGGAAGCCCCAATGTGGACCCTTCCAACAGCCTTGGAACAACGCTGCTTCATCGCCAAAGGGAGTTTGCGTTGCCCCCGTCGGATCATGACGGAACGCTTCCAGAATCCGGCCGATGAAACTTGGCTCATCACTGCCTTCAGTGCTCACACAGGCACATGAGGGATGGGTGTAGCAGTTGGATGTAGACTAGCGTGTGTGCTATACTGATCGTGTATGGGTGGGATGGGTGGGTGGAGCGTCGGGACACATTCCTTCTCACAGACATGAGGAGGAACGAAAGAGCCGCTGCTAAACACCAACACTTCCACAGCCCTCTGGCTTCGAGAAAACACAACTGATAACAAAGTGTTCTGCTGCACTTTCCATGTGTCTGATCTGTAAAATGAGAGATCTTGTTCTATATCTAGATGTTTATTCCTTTATATATTTACATACATTTTTAGCTTTATATAATAATTATTATTAATCTCAATATGTCTCAGTTGATGTATGGTGTTTCCCGGGTCTGGTGGGGGCCCATTCCCGGGAACACAATGCTGCTGCCCACATGTCACCTGCTGTTGCTGCTGCTGCTGTCGGAGATGTCTCAGTTGATGTATGGTGTTGCCCGGGTCTGATGGGGGCCCATTCCTGGGAACACACTGCTGCAGCCCACATTTATGCTGCTGCTGTAGCTGCATGTCCTGCGTAGTTAGGCCGAGATATTTATAGGCCTTATACTCCACTGCAACTTCTACCTGCTGCTGCTGCTGTTTGTTATCATGACCACGGTGACTTTGATGTAGGACTTTTAAAACACCGTTGCCTGCTGCTGCCTGTCTTGCGGAGTTAGGCCGAGATATTTATAGGCCATATACTCCACCGTAAATTCTACCTGCTGCTGCTGCTGCTTTTTGTCATCGTAATCACGTTGACTTGTCTGTAGGACTTTTAAAACACCGTTGGCTGCTGCTGCCTGTCTTGCGGAGTTAGGCCAATATATTTATAGGCCTTATACTCCACCGTTAATTCTACTTGCTGCTGCTGTGTGTCTTGGTGCTGGTGACTTAGTTGTAGGACTTTGACCAATAAAGTTAATCTTATGGTGCCGTTGCCTGTATTTAATCTGAATATTTAGTCCTATGTATGTGTAGAACTTACAGTAAAGCGTTAACATTTATAAGATTGGGTGTTTATTGATCCTTCCTGCGTAGTTGTGTAAATAATGCCTGTCTTTTAGTGAAGAGTTATCATTTAGAAGCTGCTGCCTGTCATGACAGTGCTGGGTAAAGCAGATCGATGGGTAGCCCTTGATCGGTAGCTTTAGTATTTAAATTCTACTGTCTGCCATTATTCTGCTAAATTATGATTGATCCTTGTATTACATTACAACAAAATATGTGTTGAAGCAGTCTGTCAAGATTGTTTGGAGACAACCGGCATGGACCACTTATTTGCCATAGTAGTTTCTCTAGTATATAGTATTGGAATTCTCAGAAATTGGTGTGCATGTTTGCTATTCTGACATGAGCTATGCTCATTATGTATAATCAATGATTAAAATAAAAATACTAATATATATATATATATATATATATATACATATAATTATTATTTAAGTTAAGTGGTAATAATCAACATTCACCAAAAACTTTTTATTTTTTTTATTTTTTTATTTTGTTATTTTGAAAAAATTGTGTTTGGGGGAGCCCTGGTGTGGTTGTTACTGGTAAAGGTGGGGACTGCACCTGGCCTTCCATTGTCAGCAGTTGTTGTGCAGTTAAAACTGTACATGACTGATTGATGAAAGTTTATTATTTTATTATTTATATATTTTATATAAGGATCGAGGTTTGAACATGGTGTCGTCTGTCGTCTTGGGAGGGATGGCTGACTTCCGTGTTGACCTCTCTCTACATGTTTTTTTGTGACTGGCGTCATACGCAGCTGTGTGGTAATCCGGTTTTGTGAATGTAGAATTATTGGCACATTTTGATGTAGCTATATACATTATTAATTTGTTAAAGAATATTCTAGAATATAAATAATGAAAATTATCACATGATTATTATAGAAGTCATGTCACCATTTTTTGAGAGATTCTACTAAATTCATCCCGGTTTTCTATTGTTAATGAGGATGCAATGCTCCAACCAAAAAAAACGTGCAATCGCAAATATATTTCTAATCCATGCTGTCTTTTTCTTCTAACAATCCTTTTTTTATTGCATCAGCTAATTTTTGTAGTAGATAAATGTCATTTTGAAATGACATGAAAAAAATAAATGCACATACAGTTTTAGTAGGTATTAATCTCTACACTATCTCACACAGGTAGTAATATATTTATTTAATATATTTATTTTAGCAAATAATCATAATTTTATAATTTAATTTGTACTTGGTACTATTCCGTTTTTACCCTACTTGACTGATGTGCCATAGTTAGGAAACAAAAAGGCTTACTGTTCAATAAACTTATAAAATTCCTTTAAAATTTTCATTTTTTGGCTTATACAAAATATATTTGGTCTAAAAAAGTTTAGTTAAAAAGGAAGAGAAGATCTCAGCTGTGCATATGAAATGTAGTCATGAGATAGGAAAGCTGAACAGGCTGACAGGTGAAAATTGGTATCTGGAAGACCGTTAAGAGTGGATAGATACTACTGTATAGTTACACTGCTTGGAGTGAATTCAAATACGCATAAATAAAATTAACAAACATGTGTAGTACAAAAGAGAAATCAAAGTTAAAAAGGCAACTGGTTTATTAGTATTGGCTTGAGGAAAATCTGCCTGTGGTGAAGACTAAACTGTGTGGACAGTGAATAAGTTAAGAAATCAACTGCACATACAGGGAGTGCAGAATTATTAGGCAAATGAGTATTTTGACCACATCATCCTCTCAATGCATGTTGTCTTACTCCAAGCTGAATAGGCTCGAAAGCCTACTACCAATTAAGCATATTAGGTAATGTGCATCTCTGTAATGAGAAGGGGTGTGGTCTAATGACATCAACACCCTATATCAGGTGTGCATAATTATTTGGCAACTTCCTTTCCTTTGGCAAAATGGGTCAAAAGAAGGACTTGACAGGCTCAGAAAAGTCAAAAATAGTGAGATATCTTGCAGAGGGATGCAGCACTTTTAAAATTGCAAAGCTTCTGAAGCGTGATCATCGAACAATCAAGCGTTTCATTCAAAATAGTCAACAGGGTCGCAAGAAGCGTGTGGAAAAACCAAGGCGCAAAATAACTGCCCATGAACTGAGAAAAGTCAAGCGTGCAGCTGCCAAGATGCCACTTGCCACCAGTTTGGCGATATTTCAGAGCTGCAACATCACTGGAGTGCCCAAAAGCACAAGGTGTGCAATACTCAGAGACATGGCCAAGGTAAGAAAGGCTGAAAGACGACCACCACTGAACAAGACACACAAGCTGAAACGTCAAGACTGGGCCAAGAAATATCTCAAGACTGATTTTTCTAAGGTTTTATGGACTGATGAAATGAGAGTGAGTCTTGATGGGCCAGATGGCTGGATTGGTAAAGGGCAGAGAGCTCCAGTCCGACTCAGACGCCAGCAAGGTGGAGGTGGAGTACTGGTTTGGGCTGGTATCATCAAAGATGACCTTGTGGGGCCTTTTCGGGTTGAGGATGGAGTCAAGCTCAACTCCCAGTCCTACTGCCAGTTTCTGGAAGACACCTTCTTCAAGCAGTGGTACAGGAAGAAGTCTGCATCCTTCATGAAAAACATGATTTTCATGCAGGACAATGCTCCATCACACGCGTCCAAGTACTCCACAGCGTGGCTGGCAAGAAAGGGTATAAAAGAAGAAAATCTAATGACATGGCCTCCTTGTTCACCTGATCTGAACCCTATTGAGAACCTGTGGTCCATCATCAAATGTGAGATTTACAAGGAGGGAAAACAGTACACCTCTCTGAACAGTGTCTGGGAGGCTGTGGTTGCTGCTGCACGCAATGTTGTTGGTGAACAGATCAAAAAACTGACAGAATCCATGGATGGCAGGCTTTTGAGTGTCCTTGCAAAGAAAGGTGGCTATATTGGTTACTGATTTGTTTTTGTTTTGTTTTTGAATGTCAGAAATGTATATTTGTGAATTATTGGTTTCACTGGTAAAAATAAATAATTGAAATGGGTATATATTTGTTTTTTGTTAAGTTGCCTAATAATTATGCACAGTAATAGTCACCTGCACACACAGATATCCCCCTAAAATAGCTAAAACTAAAAACAAACTAAAAACTACTTCCAAAAATATTCAGCTTTGATATTAATGAGTTTTTTGGGTTCATTGAGAACATGGGTGTTGTTCAATAATAAAATGAATCCTCAAAAATACAACTTGCCTAATAATTCTGCACTCCCTGTATTTTTACTCCAGGATAGGGTAGTAAAAACATTGTCGTCATCCTACTCCTCGACTTCCTCCAGTGACTATGAGGGTGATGAAGGTGGGTGGTGAGATGGTACAGCTTCACCTCTTACCCACATCTGGTGGGCTAGAGGCTGAAATATGGCCCAATGGTACGGCCTGCTCTTACTCCTCCTCAGAGACATTCTCCTCCACACCTTCTTTAATGGAGTCCTGAGGAGGAACTTAGAAAGAACAAATCACTACATTTTAACATTTAAAAAAATATAAAAATGTGAAAGCATAACAAAGTTTGAGGTCCAACAATTAGTATATGGTGGGTTCTGGATAGGATAATTATTATCACAATGTTTAATTTTGCTTCTTTTGGAATTAAATAGAACTATAAAACAAGGGTTAAAGATGGTTTAAAAATGCCTAACTTAATATCTCAGATGAGGTAATAGGGGATTTTTTTGGAAGGTATTATTGCTGGTACCGGATGATTGAAATTTAGAAAGAAAAAAATATATATATTTGAAAAGAGGTTAAATCATATATCTTTAACTTGATGTGAGTGTGTATATATATATATATATATATATTCACCAAATGAAGAGGCAGCACTTCCAGTCATGGGTGATAGGGTGACGACCCCAAACTTTATTCCCAGCAACGTTTCGGCCTTCTCTCTGAGGCCTTTGTCAAGCTACAACAATGCTAAAATGTGGGCTCTATATACCCACAATTCATTACAAAATCAGTGCAATTAATGAAAACCAGTGTAGACAATTAAGTCACATGACCTTCCAACACTATATTGTCACATGACTATACAAGTGCAAATCTTATTTATATCACATAATAAAACCATCGTACAGCGTATTTCACATAATAATCAAAGTGGGTCATACATCATATGTGTCGCATATCATAAATGCGATGTACCGACATCAATATTCAAAATATTACATCCAGTGTTCACTATCTCCTAGGTGGTCACAAGTGTACTAACCATAAAGAGTTAAAATCATTATACAGCTGTATCTTATTATTAAAATCGGTGCGACCAACCGTCATGGCGTAGCCCAGTGTGCCTGCTTCAGCGTCTCCCCGTCTGTCAGGCGCATGCGCCGCGACGAGCGTCATGCGTCACCCTCCCCATATGGCCGCGTCATCACGCACGCTCACTGGAACGCAACATCGCCCAGTGGAACGCATCGCTGACGGAGCGGCCACAGGGGGCAGGGCAAAGACAGACACCCATCCGGATCGCATTACCAGGCGTCTGGGGGGCGTGTTAGTAACCTAGGTGACGACATAGACAGCTATCCCAGAAGGGGACCAGACATAGTCACTCAGCACAATCAAGGGACCGACATAGGATGGAAAAGCAACGATGAGTACAATAGGGGTCATCACCATATTAACGGCAAATATAGCCGAAGTGGTGCCTTCCCCCTTGTCAACATCATTGCTGCCATCTTTAGCTAGTATGCAGATATAGAGGGAGGAATCCTTCCCATCTCCCTGCCTAATACTATAATATAGATAAAGAGGCCGTCTGGCTTACAGATTCCCGGCCAGAAATTGCCTCTCAGTTCCTCTGGAAAAATTGCCGGTCGGATAATCTTGACGTGCAGTTTGTGACTTGTCATGGTAGCCCCTCCCGAACAGCAATCTATGGTCACCATCAAGCTTGCACACTGGGGTAGTCCATATACGGTCCGGTCCAACTGTAAGACAAAGGTTCTTCTATTTTCCTCAAATCTCTATCTATAAATATAGAGAGAAAAAGGTGTAAGTAGATTCCTACAACATTCTATAAAAATAGCATTGTTGTATATCATCCCCATCAAGCAGGACTAATAGTGTCACCCCCACGCCTGGTGAGCAAGTAGCACATTACCCATCCACATAATTCCCATCTGCACTCAGCATTAAGACCTGCGGGCCTAAGAGTACCTAACTTATCCACATAATCTCACGCTGTTTCAACTTTTTCTCCCTGTTACCTCCCCTTTTAAGTGGGGGGATATGGTCAATCACCCTGAACTTAAGGTCCCTTTCCCTGTGTCCAGCCTCAACAAAATGTTTAGGTACTGGGAGGTCCCTTCGTTTTTGGCGGATAGAATACCTGTGATAGTTCATTCTCGTCTTAACATCACATGTAGTCTCCCCAACGTATAGGAGACTACATGGACATAACAACAAGTAGACGACGAATGAACTGTCACAGGTCAAATAGTGTCGGATCCCAAATACCTTGTGCGTAACTGGATGCGTAAACGTATCTCCCTTTAGCATATAGCTGCAATTTACACAATTCAGACATGGATAGCTTCCGCATTTCTTACGGCCTATATATGTCTGGACTGTGGTTTTCTCACCCGCTACCTCTGCTTTAACCAATTTATCTCGTAAATTCTCAGTTCTCCTATAGGACATTAGAGGGGGCACTGCAAATTCATTAACATGACCAAGATTACTATGTAATATAGGCCAATGCTTCCTGATGGCCTTGGCCACCTGATCACTGCCCTCTGTATAGGTGGAAATGAATGGTATTCTGGCTTGATTGATCACTTTCTCAGGTCTCCTCTGATCTAAATCGTTCAAATGTTTTTGGACTAATTTTCTTGGGTATCCCCTATGCAGAAACTTGTCGGCCATCTCAGCTAATCTTTTATTTTTCAATGGTGAATCCTTCACTATGCGTTGAATACGAAGAAATTGACTCCGTGGCAAAGACCTTACCATCGGCCGTGGGTGGCAGCTTTCAAACTTTAAAAGTTTGTTACAATCAGTCGGCTTAATGTAAAGGTCTGTTACCAACCTATTGTCCTGTTTCATCACCATGGTGTCCAAAAATTGAACCTGCTCGGTGGAGTGCGTCAGAGTAAACTGGATTTCTGGATCCATATTATTCAGGAATAGGTGGAATTGAGCCAATTCATCTTCATTGCCCCCCCAGATGACGAACACGTCATCAATGTATCTCCACCACCCCAGCACATGGCTGAAGTGGTGGGACACATAGACGTGTCCAGTCTCCAGGCCGGCCATGAAGATATTGGCGTGCGTGGGCGCCATGTTAGACCCCATAGCGGTTCCACGCTGTTGGAGATAGTAGCCATTTTGGAAAGCAAAGTAGTTGTATCTGAGCACCACACCGAGCAGGTCAATTATGAACTCCTTACATACATCAGTATATTGTGTTGCAACCAGACACTTTCTGACAGCCTCCACACCCCTACCATGATTGATAGAGGTGTAGAGGCTGACCACATCAAATGACGCCAGTATAGTCATTGGTGAAATGACCACCTCAGCAATCTTGTCAAGAAAGTGACCAGTGTCCCGAATGTAGGACTCGGCTGAAATTGCAAATTGTCGAAGGATTTTATCCCAAAAAATCGCCAAATTGGAAAATACAGATTCCCTCCCGGAGACTATCGGTCTCCCCGGTGGGTTACACATGCTCTTATGAATTTTTGGTAACACGTATATCAATGGTGTCTTAGGGTGTGTGATCAATAAAAAATTGTATAGAGACTCATCAATCAGGCCCCCTGTTTTAGCATCATCCAGTAATCTGGTGATAATTTTGATCACCTCAAATTTTGGGTCGTGATTGAGACGTCTATACACAAGGGTATCCCCCAATTGTCTCTGTATCTCTGAGATATACCAGGTGGTGTCCATTACAACAACGGCTCCCCCCTTGTCTGCGGGTTTCACAGTGAGGGAACCGTTGTTGCATAGTTCATCCAACGCCTGCATCTCAGCAGATGTCATGTTGGGGTGCTTCAGAAAACCACTTTGTGAGGTCTTCTTCAGCTCCTCAATTTCAACTCTTACAGCATTGACATACGTGTCAATAGCTGGACATTTAATCTGTGGCGTGAAATTGCCCTTCACGTGCAGACCAACACCATGAAGTGAAAGTTCACAACCCCTTACATCATTCACATCGGCCATATGTCTATCAGCAAACCAAACTTTCAACTTAATATTCCTAAAAAATTTTTGTAGATCGACTTCAAGCTGAAACCAGTCTATACCCACTGAGGGGCAATATGATAGACCTTTAGATAAAAGATCAGTCTCTGCAACTGTCAAGACATGGGAGGATATATTTACCACCACTGATTTTTCTTCCTCGTGGGCCTGTTCTTTACTACACGTTGTTCTTTTTCTCCATCGGTATTGCCTTTGTCCCCCACGTCTGGTCCTTTTGGATCTGGAGCGGGGCCTAAAAAACGATCATCATGTCGTTGTTCCATCTGCGTGGGTCCCATTTCTGTGGTAGATGTTATCCTCTGGTTGGAATAGTTGCTGTTTCTTTTATTATTAGGAGCATTACCATGAGATAGTGGTCGTCTCTGATTTCTCTGTTCTTGCCATGTATACACATTACCCCGTTTGTAATCTTCCTCATCTCGCAACCATTTGCGTCTTTTGATCATTTCTTGCTCTCTCTTATATTTCTCTAAGTAGGCAGAGCAATTAGTGAGGTAGGTATCATAGTCCTGCATGGGGAGAACACTTTTCAATTTGACATCAGCTTTCTCAAGCTGTTCACGTGTCGCTCCTAATTCGAATTGTAGGAACTCAAGATTTAACAATATCACATCCAAGGCATACTTGTTGGAAATTTGTGTGAATTTATGAGCAAATGTGCTATCAGCTGGGAACAAACTCGGCTTGAGTTGGGAGCGCATACCCCTTGGGATTCTGTGGGACCTGTAGTATTCAGCTAGGGTCGCCAAATGCAGCTCCATTGATGCCAATCGTTTCCCATCAGCTTCATAGCCCTTCTTAAGCTCAGTGACAGACGGTGTAGATAGGAATGTGCAGTCACTCACCAGGTCATGGAGGATCCTCTCCTCATCCTGCTTAGTGTAGGAAAATATATCGGGGGGGTCCCGTTCAGTTGTATCAGGCATGTTCATTCAATACAGTGCTGAGCTGCTAAGTCCTTTATATAATACAACAGATGATGCAGCAGCACAGTCAGACGTTGTGCGCTGGGTGCAATGTTCCTCAGAGAGGCTGGCTTGTCCTCCAACATATATATTCACCAAATGAAGAGGCAGCACTTCCAGTCATGGGTGATAGGGTGACGACCCCAAACTTTATTCCCAGCAACGTTTCGGCCTTCTCTCTGAGGCCTTTGTCAAGCTACAACAATGCTAAAATGTGGGCTCTATATACCCACAATTCATTACAAAATCAGTGCAATTAATGAAAACCAGTGTAGACAATTAAGTCACATGACCTTCCAACACTATATTGTCACATGACTATACAAGTGCAAATCTTATTTATATCACATAATAAAACCATCGTACAGCGTATTTCACATAATAATCAAAGTGGGTCATACATCATATGTGTCGCATATCATAAATGCGATGTACCGACATCAATATTCAAAATATTACATCCAGTGTTCACTATCTCCTAGGTGGTCACAAGTGTACTAACCATAAAGAGTTAAAATCATTATACAGCTGTATCTTATTATTAAAATCGGTGCGACCAACCGTCATGGCGTAGCCCAGTGTGCCTGCTTCAGCGTCTCCCCGTCTGTCAGGCGCATGCGCCGCGACGAGCGTCATGCGTCACCCTCCCCATATGGCCGCGTCATCACGCACGCTCACTGGAACGCAACATCGCCCAGTGGAACGCATCGCTGAAGCAGGGAGACGCTGAAGCAGGCACACTGGGCTACGCCATGACGGTTGGTCGCACCGATTTTAATAATAAGATACAGCTGTATAATGATTTTAACTCTTTATGGTTAGTACACTTGTGACCACCTAGGAGATAGTGAACACTGGATGTAATATTTTGAATATTGATGTCGGTACATCGCATTTATGATATGCGACACATATGATGTATGACCCACTTTGATTATTATGTGAAATACGCTGTACGATGGTTTTATTATGTGATATAAATAAGATTTGCACTTGTATAGTCATGTGACAATATAGTGTTGGAAGGTCATGTGACTTAATTGTCTACACTGGTTTTCATTAATTGCACTGATTTTGTAATGAATTGTGGGTATATAGAGCCCACATTTTAGCATTGTTGTAGCTTGACAAAGGCCTCAGAGAGAAGGCCGAAACGTTGCTGGGAATAAAGTTTGGGGTCGTCACCCTATCACCCATGACTGGAAGTGCTGCCTCTTCATTTGGTGAATATATATGTTGGAGGACAAGCCAGCCTCTCTGAGGAACATTGCACCCAGCGCACAACGTCTGACTGTGCTGCTGCATCATCTGTTGTATTATATAAAGGACTTAGCAGCTCAGCACTGTATTGAATGAACATGCCTGATACAACTGAGCGGGACCCCCCCGATATATTTTCCTACACTAAGCAGGATGAGGAGAGGATCCTCCATGACCTGGTGAGTGACTGCACATTCCTATCTACACCGTCTGTCACTGAGCTTAAGAAGGGCTATGAAGCTGATGGGAAACGATTGGCATCAATGGAGCTGCATTTGGCGACCCTAGCTGAATACTACAGGTCCCACAGAATCCCAAGGGGTATGCGCTCCCAACTCAAGCCGAGTTTGTTCCCAGCTGATAGCACATTTGCTCATAAATTCACACAAATTTCCAACAAGTATGCCTTGGATGTGATATTGTTAAATCTTGAGTTCCTACAATTCGAATTAGGAGCGACACGTGAACAGCTTGAGAAAGCTGATGTCAAATTGAAAAGTGTTCTCCCCATGCAGGACTATGATACCTACCTCACTAATTGCTCTGCCTACTTAGAGAAATATAAGAGAGAGCAAGAAATGATCAAAAGACGCAAATGGTTGCGAGATGAGGAAGATTACAAACGGGGTAATGTGTATACATGGCAAGAACAGAGAAATCAGAGACGACCACTATCTCATGGTAATGCTCCTAATAATAAAAGAAACAGCAACTATTCCAACCAGAGGATAACATCTACCACAGAAATGGGACCCACGCAGATGGAACAACGACATGATGATCGTTTTTTAGGCCCCGCTCCAGATCCAAAAGGACCAGACGTGGGGGACAAAGGCAATACCGATGGAGAAAAAGAACAACGTGTAGTAAAGAACAGGCCCACGAGGAAGAAAAATCAGTGGTGGTAAATATATCCTCCCATGTCTTGACAGTTGCAGAGACTGATCTTTTATCTAAAGGTCTATCATATTGCCCCTCAGTGGGTATAGACTGGTTTCAGCTTGAAGTCGATCTACAAAAATTTTTTAGGAATATTAAGTTGAAAGTTTGGTTTGCTGATAGACATATGGCCGATGTGAATGATGTAAGGGGTTGTGAACTTTCACTTCATGGTGTTGGTCTGCACGTGAAGGGCAATTTCACGCCACAGATTAAATGTCCAGCTATTGACACGTATGTCAATGCTGTAAGAGTTGAAATTGAGGAGCTGAAGAAGACCTCACAAAGTGGTTTTCTGAAGCACCCCAACATGACATCTGCTGAGATGCAGGCGTTGGATGAACTATGCAACAACGGTTCCCTCACTGTGAAACCCGCAGACAAGGGGGGAGCCGTTGTTGTAATGGACACCACCTGGTATATCTCAGAGATACAGAGACAATTGGGGGATACCCTTGTGTATAGACGTCTCAATCACGACCCAAAATTTGAGGTGATCAAAATTATCACCAGATTACTGGATGATGCTAAAACAGGGGGCCTGATTGATGAGTCTCTATACAATTTTTTATTGATCACACACCCTAAGACACCATTGATATACGTGTTACCAAAAATTCATAAGAGCATGTGTAACCCACCGGGGAGACCGATAGTCTCCGGGAGGGAATCTGTATTTTCCAATTTGGCAATTTTTTGGGATAAAATCCTTCGACAATTTGCAATTTCAGCCGAGTCCTACATTCGGGACACTGGTCACTTTCTTGACAAGATTGCTGAGGTGGTCATTTCACCAATGACTATACTGGCGTCATTTGATGTGGTCAGCCTCTACACCTCTATCAATCATGGTAGGGGTGTGGAGGCTGTCAGAAAGTGTCTGGTTGCAACACAATATACTGATGTATGTAAGGAGTTCATAATTGACCTGCTCGGTGTGGTGCTCAGATACAACTACTTTGCTTTCCAAAATGGCTACTATCTCCAACAGCGTGGAACCGCTATGGGGTCTAACATGGCGCCCACGCACGCCAATATCTTCATGGCCGGCCTGGAGACTGGACACGTCTATGTGTCCCACCACTTCAGCCATGTGCTGGGGTGGTGGAGATACATTGATGACGTGTTCGTCATCTGGGGGGGCAATGAAGATGAATTGGCTCAATTCCACCTATTCCTGAATAATATGGATCCAGAAATCCAGTTTACTCTGACGCACTCCACCGAGCAGGTTCAATTTTTGGACACCATGGTGATGAAACAGGACAATAGGTTGGTAACAGACCTTTACATTAAGCCGACTGATTGTAACAAACTTTTAAAGTTTGAAAGCTGCCACCCACGGCCGATGGTAAGGTCTTTGCCACGGAGTCAATTTCTTCGTATTCAACGCATAGTGAAGGATTCACCATTGAAAAATAAAAGATTAGCTGAGATGGCCGACAAGTTTCTGCATAGGGGATACCCAAGAAAATTAGTCCAAAAACATTTGAACGATTTAGATCAGAGGAGACCTGAGAAAGTGATCAATCAAGCCAGAATACCATTCATTTCCACCTATACAGAGGGCAGTGATCAGGTGGCCAAGGCCATCAGGAAGCATTGGCCTATATTACATAGTAATCTTGGTCATGTTAATGAATTTGCAGTGCCCCCTCTAATGTCCTATAGGAGAACTGAGAATTTACGAGATAAATTGGTTAAAGCAGAGGTAGCGGGTGAGAAAACCACAGTCCAGACATATATAGGCCGTAAGAAATGCGGAAGCTATCCATGTCTGAATTGTGTAAATTGCAGCTATATGCTAAAGGGAGATACGTTTACGCATCCAGTTACGCACAAGGTATTTGGGATCCGACACTATTTGACCTGTGACAGTTCATTCGTCGTCTACTTGTTGTTATGTCCATGTAGTCTCCTATACGTTGGGGAGACTACATGTGATGTTAAGACGAGAATGAACTATCACAGGTATTCTATCCGCCAAAAACGAAGGGACCTCCCAGTACCTAAACATTTTGTTGAGGCTGGACACAGGGAAAGGGACCTTAAGTTCAGGGTGATTGACCATATCCCCCCACTTAAAAGGGGAGGTAACAGGGAGAAAAAGTTGAAACAGCGTGAGATTATGTGGATAAGTTAGGTACTCTTAGGCCCGCAGGTCTTAATGCTGAGTGCAGATGGGAATTATGTGGATGGGTAATGTGCTACTTGCTCACCAGGCGTGGGGGTGACACTATTAGTCCTGCTTGATAGGGATGATATACAACAATGCTATTTTTATAGAATGTTGTAGGAATCTACTTACACCTTTTTCTCTCTATATTTATAGATAGAGATTTGAGGAAAATAGAAGAACCTTTGTCTTACAGTTGGACCGGACCGTATATGGACTACCCCAGTGTGCAAGCTTGATGGTGACCATAGATTGCTGTTCGGGAGGGGCTACCATGACAAGTCACAAACTGCACGTCAAGATTATCCGACCGGCAATTTTTCCAGAGGAACTGAGAGGCAATTTCTGGCCGGGAATCTGTAAGCCAGACGGCCTCTTTATCTATATTATAGTATTAGGCAGGGAGATGGGAAGGATTCCTCCCTCTATATCTGCATACTAGCTAAAGATGGCAGCAATGATGTTGACAAGGGGGAAGGCACCACTTCGGCTATATTTGCCGTTAATATGGTGATGACCCCTATTGTACTCATCGTTGCTTTTCCATCCTATGTCGGTCCCTTGATTGTGCTGAGTGACTATGTCTGGTCCCCTTCTGGGATAGCTGTCTATGTCGTCACCTAGGTTACTAACACGCCCCCCAGACGCCTGGTAATGCGATCCGGATGGGTGTCTGTCTTTGCCCTGCCCCCTGTGGCCGCTCCGTCAGCGATGCGTTCCACTGGGCGATGTTGCGTTCCAGTGAGCGTGTGTGATGACGCGGCCATAAGGGGAGGGTGACGCATGACGCTCGTCGCGGCGCATGCGCCTGACAGACGGGGAGACGCTGAAGCAGGCACACTGGGCTACGCCATGACGGTTGGTCGCACCGATTTTAATAATAAGATACAGCTGTATAATGATTTTAACTCTTTATGGTTAGTACACTTGTGACCACCTAGGAGATAGTGAACACTGGATGTAATATTTTGAATATTGATGTCGGTACATCGCATTTATGATATGCGACACATATGATGTATGACCCACTTTGATTATTATGTGAAATACGCTGTACGATGGTTTTATTATGTGATATAAATAAGATTTGCACTTGTATAGTCATGTGACAATATAGTGTTGGAAGGTCATGTGACTTAATTGTCTACACTGGTTTTCATTAATTGCACTGATTTTGTAATGAATTGTGGGTATATAGAGCCCACATTTTAGCATTGTTGTAGCTTGACAAAGGCCTCAGAGAGAAGGCCGAAACGTTGCTGGGAATAAAGTTTGGGGTCGTCACCCTATCACCCATGACTGGAAGTGCTGCCTCTTCATTTGGTGAATATATATGTTGGAGGACAAGCCAGCCTCTCTGAGGAATATTGCACCCAGCGCACAACGTCTGACTGTGCTGCTGCATCATCTGTTGTATTATATATATATATATATATATATATATATATATATAGCTACAGTCATGTGAAAAAATTAGGACACCCTTTGAAAGCATGTGGTTTTTTGTAACATTTTTAATAAAAGGTTATTTCATCTCCGTTTCAACAATACAGAGAGATTAAAGTAATCCAACTAAACAAAGAAAACTGAAGAAAGGTCTTTTCAAGATCTTCTGTAAATGTCATTCTACAAAAATGCCTATTCTAACTGAGGAAAAAGATAGGACACCCTCACATGTATTCCCTCTTAAATTGGCTCAGATCTCACACAGGTATATCACACCAGGTGCACATAATTAGTAGATCGTTACTCTGCATGTTGAATGAGGCTTGCCCTATTTAAACCTCAGACATTTAGTTTGGTGTGCTCCTGACTGTTGAAGTGAGAGTGAGCACCATGGTGAGAGCAAAAGAGCTGTCAGAGGACTTCAGAAAAAAGATTGTAGCAGCCTATGAGTCTGGGAAGGGATTTAAAAAGATCTCAAAAGATTTTGAAATCAGCCATTCCACTGTCCGGAAGATAGTCTACAAGTGGAGGGCTTTCAAAACAACTGCCAACATGCCCAGGACTGGTCGCCCCAGCAAGTTCACCCCAAGAGCAGACCGCAAGATGCTAAAAGAGGTTTCCAAAAACCCTAAAGTGTCATCTCGAGAACTACAGCAGGCTCTGGCTACTGTTGATGTAGAAGTACATGCCTCTACAATCAGAAAGAGACTGTACAAGTTTAACTTGCATGGGAGGTGTGCAAGGAGGAAACCTTTGCTTTCCAAGAGAAACATCGAGGCCAGACTGACATTTGCCATAGATAAAGTTGACAAAGACCAGGACTTCTGGAATAATGTTCTTTGGACAGATGAGTCCAAAATTGAATTATTTGGACACAACAGCAGAGGACATGTTTGGCGTAAACCAAACACAGCATTCCAAGAAAAGAACCTCATACCAACTGTGAAGCATGGAGGTGGAAGTGTCATGGTTTGGGGCTGCTTTGCTGCAGCAGGACCTGGTCAGCTCACCATCATAGAATCCACGATGAATTCTACTGTGTATCAGAAGGTGCTTGAAGAACATGTGAGACCATCAGTTAGAAAATTAAAGCTGAAGCGGAACTGGACCATGCAACATGACAATGACCCAAAACATACTAGTAAATCAACCAAAGATTGGCTGAAAAAGAAGAAATGGAGAGTCCTGGAATGGCCAAGTCAAAGTCCAGATTTGAATCCCATTGAGATGCTGTGGGGTGACTTGAAAAGGGCTGTACGTGCAAGAAACCCCTCAAACATCTCACAGCTGAAAAAGTTCTGCATTGAGGAGTGGGGTAAAATTTCCTCAGACCGATGTCGAAGACTGGTAGATGGCTACAAGAACCGTCTCACTGCAGTTATTTCAGCCAAAGGAGGTAACACTCGCTATTAGGGGCAAGGGTGTCCTATCTTTTTCCTCAGTTAGAATAGGCATTTTTGTAGAATGACATTTACAGAAGATCTTGAAAAGACTTTTCTTCAGTTTTCTTTGTTTAGTCGGATTACTTTAATCTCTCTGTATTGTTGAAACGGAGATGAAATAACCTTTTATTAAAAATGTTACAAAAAACCACATGCTTTCAAAGGGTGTCCTAATTTTTTCACATGACTGTATATAGGTATATATAGATATATCTATATATATTTACTCTAGTAGAAGGACACTGCTTCGCGCAGGTATATTTCATGTATTTTTTTTCATGTTTCCATGGGTCATAAAATGAAATCAACAGTATCCTATTAATAGTGACTGGCGATCAGGCAAATTTTCTCTAATTTGACAAAGATGGCCCATAACTTTGACTGTGCAATACGCTTGTGCTGGGTCCCCCATGAATTTATGAACAATTACACGCCACCCCTCTGCCTTACAGGAGACCGTCACCCCATTTCTCGTGTGAGTGAGGCCCCAGCTTTGTCATGTCTGGGTTCTATCTTCTACCCTCGATACAGGCTTCATTTGGATGGGGGGGGGGTGCTCTCATACCGGTACCATAATTCCGGGCTGAGTTATTGCAAAATTTATTTTCCTGGGTGGCTAAGAGATTGGCCCTACATGTCTCATTATGCTAATCCTCCCTCCCAGCTCTCAGCATGTCTAAGGTGTAAATTAACCAGGCATAAAGGTAGGGGCAATTAGCATGTGTTTAGCTTGGCTGCCTAACAATAGCACCAGGAGACCTACTGACTCAGGTTTCCTGATGAAGCTGCCTGAGGTGTTGTCTTCAGAGGCTACAGGAGCAGGCATATGGACGTCCTGCTTCCTGGCTTAATATTCATATTTTACACTAACAGTTACCCGGATTATACATTTTTTATTAATAAGATCCGGATAGGGACGTGGCATTGCGCAACACCTACCTCATAGCATATCGCTGTGTAGTTGTGCCATCATCCGTCATATGACTGAATATTTCAGGACCTGAAACGTGGTCAAAACTTATGATCAGTGCTTCTGGCAACCGGGGATAGGACCAGCGAGCTTCTATTAACTGATAAGACAACTTGACCATGTGTATGGCTGTTAGGCTTGTATTGACTATCATACTGTTATTTTTTTGGGTATGTAACGGGATAGTACGTCCAAGAGAGCATAGAACACTGCAACAATTCTTTCCTGGTAGCAAGGGATCTGTATTACAAGTTTCATTGAAATTAATTGTTGCGTTTGGAGTTTTTGAGAAACATACATAGATACATACGGTACATTTGATATATATATATATATATATATATATATATATATATACAGTAAAGACCAAAAGTTTGGACACACCTTCTCATTCAAAAAGTTTTCTTTATTTTCATGACTATGAAAATTGTAGATTCACACTGAAGGCATCAAAACTAAAATCGTTATGCGATTTATTGAAGTTATATTATTCGCATTGCAACTTGATTCTCACATCCGACAGTACATTCTAGCATGGAGGCGTTCCCATGGTGATGGGGACACTCCATGTGCACGGGAAGTAGATAGAGGCGGCAACGGGCACTGACTTGAGCGGAAAGGGAGCAGGGAATCCTCTCTTAAAAGTACTGCTTTTTGAAAAGCTAGAGTAAGAATAAAATAAAAAAAAACACTAGCTAACATGTCGCTGTATAGCGTAGTGGTTAAGGTTCTTGGCTCTAATGTAGAAGGTTGTGAGTTCAAATCCTGGAGGCTAAATTAGATTTAAATACACTGGGTGTCCCGAAGCACTGACTCCATATTTTGACATAGCTATATATGGAATCAAACACAAATTGCAGAGCAGCACTCACGGCCCTCACCAACCACACCCGAATGCATCAGCCGAACCATGACTGCAGATCCTCAGCAATCAACAAGAGGTAATGGCAGAACTTGAGATGCTGCCGTTACTTCTTGTTGATAGCTATATATTGTCACCGCCACTTCTGTGAGAAGGTCTGTTAGATGTTCTTCTCTACCTGCATGAAGTTCTTTGTTTCGGTTTCACTTTGTCATCTCCTTTCCTTCTCCCAGCTGTCACCTATTTACACTAATTGTCCACCTCAGCACCCCAAAAAGCACCCCAAAAAGCCCTTTTCAGGGCTAGTACATCAGTGTGCTTTTATATATATATATATATATATATATATATATATAGATATATTGCAGTTGCCTGGCTGCCCGTGTGTGAGAGGCTGCAGGCTCAGTCACAGACAGTACTGTGTGCACACCATTTATACAGGGTGTCACAGACAATACCTTGCAGATAAAAAAAAATTAAATTTAATATTTTTCTGTGATATAATCCCAGTTGCAAGCCAGTGTGTGTCTGGCCCACAGACTGTACTGTGGTCACTGGCTAGGCCTCCACTCATACCGTTACAGGGTGTGAGTCACAAATACCTTGCAGATAAAAAAAATTATATTTAATATTTTTCTGTGATATAATCCCAGTTGCAAGCCAGTGTGTGTCTGGCCCACAGACTATACTGTGGCCACTGACTATGCCTCCACTCATACCGTTACACGGTGTGAGTCACAAATACCTCGCAGATAAAAAAAATTATATTTAATATTTTTCTGTGATATAATCCCAGTTGCAAGCCAGTGTGTGTCAGGCCCACACAGACTGTACTGTGCCCACTGCCTACCACTTATATAGTGTGGCACAGTACCTTGCACGCATAGTACCACTTAACTAAAAAAAATGACAGGTAGAGGCAGGCCACCCCGCAGGGGCCATCGTGGTCGTGGTGCTATGATTTCCACTGGCCCTGGAATAAAGCCCAGTGTTCAGAGGTCACGTACCCTGAACCCAAAAAATTCGGAGAAAATAGTTGACTGGCTTACACAGCACACCCAATCTTCAACAGCTTCTGCTGCACTATCCTCCTTCAGCTCAGCTTTGGTCACCTGCTCTCAAGTTACCACTCTCCCGCCCGCCGCCACCACCACCACTACCACCACAGCCACCACAGCTGCTTCACTTGATCCCTCATAGGAGTTATTTACACATCAGTTGGATGAAATTAGTGATGCCCAACCATTATTGCCAGAGGATGTAGATAACAGAGATATGTCTCAGTCAGGCAGCATTACACACATGGACGTACAGTGTGATGATGATGATGTTGTACCCGCTGCTGCTTCCCTTGCTGAGGTGTCAGATACAAGTGAAGCGGTTGATGATGACGATGTGTCTGTGGATGCCACGTGGGTGCCTGCTCGAAGAGAAGAAGAAGAGGGGGAAAGTTCAGAAGGGGAGACAGAGAGAAGGAGGAGACGAGTTGAAAGCAGGAGGAGGTCGTTGCAAGGAGCTAGTGGCACAGTCAGACAGCATGTATCGGCACCCGGGGTCAGTCAGACAGCACGCCAATCAACGCATGCTTTTGCCACCACCAGAATGCCGTCATTGCAAAGCTCAGCAGTGTGGCAGTTTTTTTGTGTGTCTGCCTCTGATAACAGCAATGCCATTTGCAACCTGTGCCAAAAGAAACTGAGTCGTGGGAAGTCCAACACCCACCTCGGTACAACTGCTTTGCGAAGGCATATGATCTCACATCACAACCGCCAATTGGATCAACACATGAGTACAAGCAGCACACAAGCTCAAAGCCACCATCCTCCTCCTGGTCCAGCATCTTCAGCCATGTCAACCACTGCTCTCCTCCTTGCCCCTTCTCAACCACCCGCCACTCCGCCTCTCTTCTTCAGCAGTTCCATCTCATCTGCCCACAGTCAGGTGTCTGTAAAGGAAATGTAAAGGAAATGTTTGAGGGTAAGAAGCCAATGTCACAGAGTCACCCCCTTGCCCGGCATCTGATAGCTGGCTTGACGGAACTCTTAGCCCGCCAGCTTTTACCATACCAGCTGGTGGAGTCTGAGGCCTTCAAAAAATTTGTCGCTATTGGGACACCACAGTGGAAGGTACCCGGATGAATTTTTTTCTACTCAGTGATTGAAAAGGAAGTCATAGCATCTCTGGCATCCAGTGTTGGGGCAAGGGTCCATCTGACCACTGATACCTGGTCTGCAAAGCACGGTCAGGGCAGGTATATCACCTACACTGCGCATTGGGTCAACCTGCTGACGGCTGACAAGCATGGAATGCGTGGCTCTGCAGCGGAGTTGGTGACACTGACCCCGCACCAACTGGAGATCGGCAAAAGTGGTGTGTGACAATGAAAGCAATTTGTTGGCGGCATTGAATTTGGGCAAGTTGTCACATGTGCCGTGCATGGCACATGTGTTGAATCTCATCGTAAAACGCTTTGCGTCTAAGTACCCAGGCTTACAGGACGTCCTCAAGCAGGCCAGGAAGGTGTGTGGCCATTTCAGGCATTCCTACACGGCCATGGCGCACTTTTCAGACATTCAGCGCCGAAACAACATGCCAGTGAGGCGCTTTATTTGCGACAGCCCGACACATTGGAATTCAACGCTCCTGATGTTCGACCCCCTGCTCCAACAAGAAACAGCCGTCAACGAGTATTTGTATGACCGGGGTGCGAGGACAGCCTCTACAGAGCTGGGAATTTCTTTGCCACGTTACTGGACGCTCATGCGCAATGCCTGTAGGCACATGCGTCCTTTTGAGGAGGTGACAAACCTTGTGAGTCGCACCAAAGGCATTATCAGCGACCTCATCCCATTTGTTTTCTTCCTGGAGCGTGCCCTGCGAAGAGTGCTGGATCAGGCTGTAGATGAGTGTGAAGAGGAAGAGTTGTGGTCACCATCACCACCAGAAACAGCCTTGTCATCATCGCTTGCCGGACCTGCGGCAACGCTGCAAGAGGAGTATGAGGAAGAAGAGTCAGAGGAGGAATGTGGCTTTGAGGAGGACGAAGACCAACCACAGCAGGCATCCCAGGGTGCTCATTGTTGTCACCTATCTGGGACCCGTGGTGTTGTACGTGGCTGGGGGGAAGAACAGAACGTCAATGACATCAGTGAGGACAAAGAACGGGAAATGAGTAGCTCGGCATCCAACCTTGTGCAAATGGGGTCTTTCATGCGGTCATGTCTGTTGAGGGACCCTCGTATAAAAAGGATGAAAGAGAATGACCTATACTGGGTGGCCACGCTACTAGAACCCCGGTATAAGCAGAAAATGGCGGAAATGTTACCAAATTACCGAAAGTTAGAAAGGATGCAGCAGTTCAAAACCAAACAAAAAAATATGCTTTACACAGCTTATAAGGGGGATGTCACAGCACAACGGGAATCTAAATGGGGAAGAGGTGAAAGTAATCCTCCTCCTACAACGACCACGGCGGCAAGGACAGGACGCTTTACAGATGTGTTGTTGATGGAGGACATGCGGAGCTTTTTCAGTCCTACACATCACCACAGCCCTTCGGGATCCAGCCTTAGAGAACGACTCGACCGACAGGTAGCAGACTACCTCGCATTAACTGCAGATATCGACACTCTGAGGAGCAATGAACCCCTTGACTTCTGGGTGTGCAGGCTTGACCTGTGGCCTGAGCTATCCCAGTTTGCGATAGAACTTTTGGCCTGCCCCGCTTCAAGTGTCCTGTCAGAAAGGAACTTCAGTGCAGCAGGAGGCATTGTCAATGACAAAAGAAGTCGCCTCGGTCAAAAAACTGTTGATTACCTCACCTTCATTAAGATGAATGAGGCATAGATCCCGAAGGGACTGACAGTAGGGGATACGTTTAACTAACAAAAGGCCTGATGACATGCCTTGGCCTCAAAATGGTCCCCACGCTGCTGTATTTAATGTCTGCATACCGGATGACTTTCGTGAATTCTCCGCCACCAACTAGGGTTCAAGCCACAATGTTTTAGTCACCTTTCTGCCTTGAAAACATCAATTTTTCCGGCCGCTGCTACAACAGCGGCTGCAACAGTAACATTGTTTTTCAGGCATGTGTACATGCCTAATTTTTCTGGCCTCTGGTGCTGCACTGTGGCTGCAAAAACAAAACAAAAAAAAATGCACATACAAGTGTCAATTCCCCTTTCGTGATCGTTACCTTGTTGTGGTGAAGGGGCTTGCGTATCACAATGAAGCGATCATCACCTCTATGAGTGTGTTGGCAATGTTACCACACCCCAGATGATAAGGCCGTTGCTTCATTATGATCAGACCAAAAGCGATCGGGACGGCTGGATGTTTTTTCATAGAAAAAAAAAAATTGTATGGGTGGGTTTTTAATACATAAAATACAAAAATCATAATAAAGTCTCTTAATAGTTTATTAGACATAATGCAGACAATTTAAAAAATCCCATCAGGGATCACAATACAAATCAGGTACATAGCTCAGAACTAAATTATTCCAGGATGTCGTAATGGTTTGTTAATTCGACAATGATTAATCAATTCAACACATGTTCCCGGATAGGGGATGTAACAGCAATTAAACTGATAGGAATAGTACTAGTTAAGACACCACTCATATAGGGTGTCACAGCACATTGCTCCGTGCACGCGCAGTGCCCCAAATTGGGAGTAAGAGGACCGACCAAGCTGCTTTTTCCATCTCCCGGTTTCTAAAATCAATTCAGTTTGGTGTATCAGAGTTTGGTCTGTCACTGTGAAGGCAGTCGAAGGTGCCCGGCCTAAAATTTTTTTCACAAAAGGCAATCCCACCCTGATATGGGACGTAACAGGGATTAAACTGATGAGAATAGTACTACAGAAAATAGCACTCATATCGGGTGTGACAGTAAATTGCACGGCGCAGACGCAGTGACCGTGGTGTGGATTCAAACAAAGGGGAGGGAGCCAGCAATTTTTTAACCATCTCCCCATTCGAAAAACTATTTAATAAATGGACCCCAGATTGGAGACGTAACAGGGATTAAACTGATGAGAAGAGAGAACTACAGGAAATACCACTCATATCGGGTGGGACAGTAAATTGCATGGCACAGACGCAGTGACCGTGGATTCAAACAAAGGGGAGGGAGCCAGCGTTTTTTTAACCATCTCCCCATTCGAAAAATCAATTAAATTCACCTTTCCGGGACCCTTGGTGTTGTATGTGGCTGGGTGGAGGAAGAAACCTTCAATGACATCAACGGGAAATGGCTAGCTTGGTATCCAACCTTGTGCAAATGGACTGTTTGCGGTGCATTAAAAGGGGAGTTTGGTCTGTCAATGTCTGTGAAGCGGGCGTAACCCTTACACTACCTGATCGATACAACATCATACCTGATCGTATACACACACTGGATGTTTTAAACCACGCTGTTAAAAAAAAAATTGGATTGTTAGGTGATTTATGCCCTTTATGGATTAAAATCCAACTCTGCGTCAACTATGTAATTTTCCATGGGAGTTTTGCCATGGATCCCCCTCCGGCATGCCACAGTCCAGGTGTTAGTCCCCTTGAAACAACTTTTCCATCACTATTGCGGAAAGAAAGAGTCCCTGTGGGTTTTAAAATTCACCTGCTTATAGAAATCAATGGCGGTTCGCTCGGTTCTCACGTTCGCAAACATTTGTGGAAATTCGCGTTCGCCGTTCGCGAACGGAAAATTTTATGTTCGCGACATCTCTAGTCCTGAATAGAGTTGAGCGGACACCTGGATGTTAGGGTTCGACGGGTTCGGCCAAACTTCACAAAAAGGTTTGAGTTTGGGACGCAAACTTGAACCGAACTTGACCCCAAACCCCATTGAAGTCAATGGGGACCTGAACTTTTGAGCACTAAAATGGCAGAAAAAATTTCACGGAAAGGGCTAGAGGGCTGCAAATGGCATCAAAATGTGGTTAAGAGCATAGCAAGTGTTCTGCAAACAAATGTGGATAGGGAACATAAATAACATAAAATACATAAAAATTAAAAATAATAATCTTGATCTAGGAGGACGAGGTCCATATGGAGTAGGAGGTTGAGTAGGCAGGGAATGTAGTGGTGTAGGTGGAAGCGGCGGTGGAGGAGGAGGTAGCCTACACTGCTTTTTGGTTTTAAATTTATTTATATTTTTTTAAATTAGGGTACAGCCCAAAACATTGGGAAATATAATCTCCAGTCGTGCTAAACACACGTTCAGACAATTCACTGGCTGCAGGGCAGGCCAGCACCTCCAAGGCGTAAAGGGCAAGCTCAGGCCATGTGCCCAATTTGAAGACCCAAAAGTTGCAGGGGCTGACCCCTGTCATTCAGTTTATGTAGGCGTGTGCACATTTATTGCCCCACCATGTCGCACGTCCCCGTGATGTTCCCGATCCAATTTGATATCTGCTCTATTTACTTTCGATGTTCTTTTCTGCGCCTACCATGGTGATCACGGGTGGTGGGGAATCAGGGTTCCAGGCCGGAGAGGGAGCAAGAGAAAGAGAGACCACATCTAAGGGAGATCAATGCATGAAATTTAATTGTGATCTAGCAAAAATGTGGGAAAAGCTATTAAAACGGAAGAATTGAAGGAAAGGAGGGGGTGCGCGGCAATTACCCACTCCCGACTCGGGGAGGTAGTGATGATAAATAACAATACAGGACTCTTAAGATTCCCTGTTATTTAAATGATTAATTAAAAATGACAGGGAATAACACTGTGGTATTTTGGATTAGGAAACGTTAGACAGGAGAGGCCCTGCTGACGCTTTGTTGACTCTAGATAACTTCTGCCTGATCACACTTGGCTGTGATGTCCACCATCCATTTGGATATCTTCTCTATCAACTTTCGATGGTCTTTTCTGAGCCTACCATGTTGCTCATGGTTATCGGCGAATCAGTGTTCCACGCCGGAGAGGGAGCGTGAGAAAGAGAGACCACATCCAAGGGAGTTTAATTGTTTCAAATTAAATATGATAGAGTGGAAATATGGGACAAAGTATTGAAGCGCAAATGTGGGACAACTTGTTAAAGTTTAAGTATTGAATAAAAGGAGAATTAAAGAAGAATTTCTGAAATTTTATTCCCTGTCACCTATGCAGAGCAGGGGTTTCTATCTGGCAAAATTAGAAAAATGTCACCTGACAATGTAACAGACGATCTTTTGAAATGTATGTTCCTGTCACCTATGCAGAGGAGCCCCCGTGACGTACACTATCTATCTGGATATCTTCTCTATCATCTTTCGGTGTTCTTTTCTGAGTCTACCATGTTGATCACGGTTTTTGGCGAATCAGGGTTCCATGCCGGAGAGGGAGCATGAGAAAGAGAGACCACATCCAGGGGAAATAAATATCGAGTTGAAATATGGGAAAAGTTATTGAGGCGCAAATGTGGAACAAATTATTGAAGCGCAAATGTGGGACTCATTATTAAAGCGCAAATGTGGGACAAATTATTTAAGCGCAAATGTGGGACAAATTAGTGAAGCGCAAATGTGGGACAACTTGTTAAAGTTTAAGCATTGAATAAAAAGAGGTAGCGCTCATCAATTAAAGAAGAATTTCTGAAATTTTATTCCCTGTCACCTATGCAGAGCAGGTGTTTATTCACATCCAAAATTGTAAAATGTCAACCCAAGAATGTAACAGAAAAAGTAGTTAAGTTTATTAACCTGTCTACTTGGTAGAGCAGGGGTCTATGACAGAAAAAAATTGTTTCACTCGAAAATGTAAAATAAAAATTTGTGGAATTTATTAAGCTGTCAACTTGGTAGAGGAGGGGTATATTACACCCAAATATTGGTGAATTTCACTGGAAAATGTAACAGACAAATTAGTGATTTTATTTTAACTGTCTACTAGGTATAGCAGTGGTACATCACACCCAAAATTTGGTGAATTTCACCCGAAAATGTAACAGACAAATTTTAATTTTTTTAACCTGTCTAGTACATATAGCAGTGGTACTGTCACCACCAGACATCTGAGAAGCTCTGACAGACGTTCTTCAGAACCTCCTCCTTGAGGTTCCTTTTGTTTTGCTTTCGTTTTCTCATCTCGTTAGCCTCTCTCAGCTGTCATGTAGTTGCACTGATTGCATCCCTTTAAATCCCTTCCCATACTGCATCACTTTGCGGCTTATACAACTTCCTGGAGTGTGTGCATGCTGGATGTTACTACTGAGTCTTCTACAGATAAGTTTTGTTCATTCATTTGTGTTTTCCTGTTTGCTGGATCCCAGGTGACCCTGACTCCCTCCGTATCAAGTGTAGGGAGCCGGTGGTCGTGTCCCTTCACTATTATAGGGTGTTCAGGTGTTATACAGTCGAGGTACGAGGATATGCGATCATCTACCATTGAGATTTTTGCATAGGCTGAGCAGTTAGGGAGAGAGCCAGGTCTGTTGCACGGCTCTCTCTTTGGTTCCTTAGTTTTGGATCCAGTCAGTCGGATCTTCATTTTGTGTTTTCTAGTTTTCTGTACACCTTCCATGACAGGTACATCACACCCAAAAATTGCTGAATTTCACCAGAAAATGTAACAGACAAATATTTTTTTTCTTGAACCTGTCTACTACTGTGTTTCCCCGAAAATAAGACATCCCCCGAAAATAAGTCCTACTTCCAGTTTTGCCTCTCGCTGTAATATAAGGCATCCCCCGAAAATAAGACCTCCCAGATAATAAGGCCTCACCGATAATAAGGCCCCGCCAGAATATAAGGCCCCCGAAGCTACCGTAAGGCGTCTGAATCGTCTGGACTGTAGCGGCGACCGCAGCCACGCAGCTCACTGATTGCCCGCAGTGTAGACAGAGCTGTTCAGGCAGTGTCTCTTTTAATCAGAGAGCCCGTGCCGCCGCCAGGATAAGCTGCCGCCTGCTGCTTGCTCTGCCCTGACAGAATCTGGCTGACTCGCAATTAGACAGTGAGTGAGTCACGCGGAGCAGGAGTTGGGCACATTGTGTGGAATCTGGCCGGCATGGACACACAGGGGTGATTGAGGTGGGGGGAATGTCTGATAAAGTAGTGGGGGATGTCTGGTGAAGGTTGGAGTGGGGAGAGACTAAATAATCCACTGTCCACTGGCACAGGGTAGGGGGAACACTTAAAATGACACAGGGGTATCAGAGGGGGGAATCAAAATGAAACAGGAGTATCAGAAAGGGGTACTAAAATAGTAATCCCCCCCCTCTGATTCTATTGTGCCATTTTGATTCCCCCTTCTGATCCCCCTGTGTCATGGAAAATAAAACATCCCTGAAAATAAGACCTAGCGCATCTTTGGGAGGAAAAATTAATATAAGACACTGACTTATTGTCGGGGAAAAAGGGTAGGTATAGCAGTGGTACATCACACCCAAACTATGGTGAATTTCACCTGAAAATGTAACAGACAAATTTTTTATTTTTTTTTAAACCTGTCTACTAGGTATAGCAGTGCTACATTACAACCAAAAATTGGTGAATCTCACCTGAAAATGTAACAGACAAAGTCGTGAAATGACATAAAATAAAATACGGACAAATATTTTTTATTTTTTATTTATGAGGTGGAGTTCCATATGGAGTAAGAGTTTGAGGAGGCGGTGGACGTAGCGGTGTAGGTGGAAGCGGCGGTGGAGGAGGACGAGGTAGCCAACACTGGTTTTTGGTTTTAATTAAAATATTTTTTTTAAATTAGGGTACACTCCAAAAGAGTGTGAAATATCCAAAATACAAGAATGAGCAATTGCGCTGTAGTATAACAATGGCTGGTTAAGGCCGGTATACATGTCTATTCTGCACAAGGTACAGATAAGTCCTGTGGGATCCATGCCTGTTTCATTTTAATAAACGTAAGCTTGTCAACATTGGCTGTGGACAGGCGGCTGCGCTTGTTTGTGATGACGCCCCCTGCCATGCTAAACACATGTTCAGATAATACACTGGCTGCAGGGCAGTCCAGCACCTCCAAGGTGTAAAGGGCAAGCTCAGGCCATGTGACCAATTTGGAGACCTAGAAGTTGAAGGGGGCAGCACATCCTCCACCCCGTCATCCTCCAGAACTGTGCCCTGGCGGGACAATTGTGTACCTGGCGTTTGTGGGTGCAGGAACCCACCGTTGGAGCCACTTGTGAATGACTGGCCGGAAACCCTACGAAATGATCCCTCTTCCTCCTCCTCCTCTTGTGCCACATCCTCTTCCATCATCGCCAGCAGCTTTCTTTCAAGGAGGCATAGAAGTGGGATAGTAACGCTGAGAAAGGCGTTATCGGCACTGGCCATGTTGGTGGAGTACTCGAAACAGCGCAACAAAGAACACAGGACTCGCATGGAGGCCCAGTCATTGGTGGTGAAATGGTGCTGTTCCGAAGAGTGACTCACCCGTGCGTCCTGCAGCTGAACCTCCACTATCGTCTGCTGCTGCTCGCACAGTCTGGCCAGCATGTGTAAGGTGGAGTTCCACCTTGTGGGCACGTTGCATATGAGGCAGTGAGCGGGAAGGCCGAAGTTACGCTGCAGCGCTGATAGGCGAGCAGTAGCAGGGAGAGAACGCTGAAAGCGCGCACAGACGGTCAGCAATTTATGCAGCAGCTCTGACATATCGGGGTAATTTTTAAGGAATCTCTGCACCACCAAATTCAGTACATGCGTCAAACCGGCTAGTCCCAGAGCTACTACGAGATTTCGCCCATTATAGCACACTACCAGGCCGGGCTTGAGGCTCACAGGCACCAACTACTCATCGGTCTGTTGTTCAAGGCCCATCCACAGCTCCTGCGCGGTGTGGGGTTTGTCCCCCAAACAGATACGTTTTAAAATTGCCTGCTGTCGTTTACCCCTGGCTGGGCCGAAGTTAGAGATGAAGGTGTTTCGCTGACCAGATGAGGAGCCGGTAGAGGATGCGGAAGCGGAGTAGGAGGAGGAAGCAACAGGAGGCAAACTGAAGCACCCTGCAATCTTCGGTGGTGGAAGGACATGCAGCAAACGGCTATCCGCCTCGGGCCCAGCCGCCACTGCATTTACCCAGTATGCTGTTATGGAGCTATAACGTCCCTGACCATGCTTACTGGTCCACGTATCCGTAGTGAGGTGCACCTTGCCACAGATGGCGTTGCGCAGTGCACACCTGATTTTGTCCCCCACTTGGTTGTGCAGAGAAGGGATGGCTCGCCTGGAAAAGTAGTGACGGCTGGGCACGACATACTCTGGGACAGCCACCGCCATAAGGCCTTTAAAACTCTCCAACTCCGTCTCCACCGACGGAATGACAGCATTTCAAAGGCCAGTAATTTAGAACTGCTGGCATTCAGGGCTAGGGATCGCGGGTGGGTAGAGGGGTACTTCCTCTTCCTCTCCTGTGTTTGGGAGATAGAGAGCTGAACGCTTCCGTGGGACATTGTGGAGATGCTTGGTAATCCAGATGTTGGTGTTGCTGGCAAATCCTCTGTTTGCGGGTTGGCAGGTGGCACTGTCACTCCAGAGGTGAATGAAGAGGCCGAGACTGCAGCAGAAGAGGAAGCAGGAGGAGCCAGAGACCTTTCTTGGCTTTTGAGGTGTCTACTCCACTGCAGCTTGTGCTTTGCACTTAAATGCCTGGTCATGCAAGTTGTGCTCAGGTTGAGAACGTTTATGCCTCGATTCAGGCTCTGATTGCACAGCGTGCAAACCACTCGTGTCTTGTCGTCAGCACATTGTCTGAAGAACTGCCACGCCAGGGAACTCCTTGGAGCTGGCTTTGGTGTGCTCGGTCCCTTTCTGCGGTGGGCAGTAGCAGGCGTACTGTCTAGGGGATGGCCGCTCCGCTTTTGCACCCTGCTCCCTCTTCTGCTGTGCTGGTGGCTCTGTGCGACCACCGCCTCTTCCTCCAAACTACATAGGTCACTCGCATGACCTTGATTCCATGTGGGGTCAAGGACCTCATCGTCCTCCACATCATATTCCACCCAGTCTTCAGCCATGCCCTCCTTGTCAGTCTGCACACTTTCGAAAGCCCCAGCAGTTGGCACCTGTGTTTCGTTATCATCCGAGACGTGCTCCGATGGTCCTCCCATGTACTCATCTTGAAACATAAGTGGTTGGGCATCGGTGAACTCAATCTCTTCCACTTCTGGGGCAGGGCTAGGTGGATGGCCCTGGGAAACCCTGCTAACAGAGTCATCAAAAAGCAGAAGAGACTGCTGCATGACTTGGGGCTCAGACTGCTAGGCTGATTTGCAAGGGGGTGAGGTGAAAGACTGATAGTCATTGGCTGCAGGTACCAACTCTAATCTTTCAGTAGGAGACTGGGTGGGAGACAATGTGAAGGAACTGGAGGCACTGTCAGCAACCTAATCTACTATGGCCTGTACTTGTTCTGGCCTCACCATTTGTAGAGCCGCATTAGGCCCGACCAAATACCGCTGCAGGTTCTGTCGCCTACTCACACCTGAGGAAGTGGTTTCACTTGTGCGTGTAGCTTGGCACAGATCGACCATGTCCTCTCTCTGCAACAGGAGCTCCACCAGCAGCACCAGGACCTGGACTACGTCCCTTATTTGACGCTCTCCTCATATTTCTCAAATTTAGGATATTGCCCTAAATGGGTGTTCAATTAAAAGCAAAATAGAACGACAGTATGTAAAGGTTGTATCTCACATGTACAGGTGCAGACTAGGCTGCAATTAAAGTTTTTTGCCTAAAAAAGGGTGTTTTATTATTAGAAGAATATAACCACAGTATCTAAAGTGTGTATCTCACACTTACTGATCCAGACTAGGCCGGAATTTAAGATTTTTCACAAAATGGCTGTTTTTCAAATAACTGAATAGAATCACAGTATCTAACGTGTATATATCACACGTATTGATCCAGACTAGGCCGAAATTTAAGATTTTTGCACAAAATGGCTGTTTTACAAATAACTGAATAGAACCACAGTATCTAAAGGGTGTATCTCACACGTACAGATCTAGACTAGGCCGCAATTTGAGTGTTTTGACCAAAAAGGCTGTTTTTCAAATAACTCAATAGAACCACAGTATTTAAAGTGTGTATCTCACAATGACATATGCAGCAAAGGATGCAAAATTAAGTTTAGGGCCCAAAATGGGTGTTTGTTTAACCACTTCAACCCCCCCTAGCTGAAACCCCCTTAATGACCAGGCCACTATTTACACTTCTGCACTACACTACTTTCACCGTTTATTGCTCGGTCATGCAACTTACCACCCAAATGAATTTTACCTCCTTTTCTTCTCACTAATAGAGCTTTAATTTGGTGGTATTTCATTGCTGCTGACATTTTAACTTTTTTTGTTATTAATCGAAATATAACGATTTTTTTGCAAAAAAATTTAATTTTTCACTTTCAGTTGTAAAATTTAGCAAAAAAACGACATCCATAAATACATTTTTCGCTAAATTTATTGTTCTACATTTCTTTAATAAAAAAAAATGTTTGGCCCCAAGAAAAAAATGGTTTGGGTAAAAGTTATAGCGTTTACAAACTATGGTACAAAAATGTAAATTTCCGCTTTTTGAAGCAGCTCTGACTTTCTGAGCACCTGTCATGTTTCCTGAGGTTCTACAATGCCCAGACAGTAGAAAACCCCCACAAATGACCCCATTTCGGAAAGTAGACACCCTAAGGTATTCGCTGATGGGCATAGTGAGTTCATAGAACTTTTTATTTTTTGTCACAAGTTAGCGGAAAATGATGATTTACTTTTTTTCTTACAAAGTCTCATATTCCACTAACTTGTGACAAAAAATAAAAACTTCCATGAACTCACTATGCCCATCACAAAATACCTTGGGGTGTGTTCTTTCCAAAATGGGGTCACTTGTGGGGTAGTTATACTGCCCTGGCATTTTAGGGGCTCAAATGCATGAGAATTATTTTTCAATCAAAATCTGTAAAAAATGACCGGTGAAATCCGAAAGGTGCACTTTGGAATGTGTGCCCCTTTGCCCACCTAGGCTGCAAAAAAGTGTCACACATGTGATATCGCCGTACTCAGGAGAAGTTGGGGAATGTGTTTTGGGGTGTCATTTTACATATACCCATGCTGGGTGAGAGAAATATCTTGTTAAAAGACAACTTTTCCCATTTTTTATACAAAGTTGGCATTTGACCAAGATATTTATCTCACCCAGCATGGGTATATGTAAAATGACACCCCAAAACACATTCCCCAACTTCTCCTGAGTACGGCGATACTACATGTGTGACACTTTTTTGCAGCCAAGGTGGGCAAAGGGGCACACATTCCAAAGAGCACCTTTCAGATTTCACAGGCCATTTTTTACAGATTTTGATTGCAAACTACTTCTCACGCATATGGGCCCCTAAAATGCCAGGGTAGTATAACTACCCCACAAGTGACCCCATTTTGGAAAGAAGACACCCCAAAGTATTCCGTGAGGGGCATGGCGAGTTCCTAGAATTTTAAAAAAATTTCACAAGTTAGCGGAAAATGATGATTTTGTTTTCCTTTACAAAGTCTCATATTCCACTAACTTGCGACAAAAAAAATAATCTAGGAACTCGCCATGCCCCTCACGGAATACCTTGGGGTGTCTTCTTTCTAAAATGGGGTCACTTGTGGGGTAGTTATACTGCCCTGGCATTTTAGGGGCCCATATGCGTGAGAAGTAGTTTGCAATCAAAATCTGTAAAAAATGACCGGTGAAATCCGAAAGGTGCTCTTTGGAATGTGTGCCCCTTTGCCCACCTAGGCTGCAATAAAGTGTCACACATCTGGTATCGCCGTACTCAGGAGAAGTTGGGGAATGTGTTTTGGGGTGTCATTTTACATATACCCATGCTGGGTGAGAGAAATATCTTGGCTAAAGACAACTTTTTCCATTTTTTTATACAAAGTTGGCATTTGACCAAGATATTTATCTCACCCAGCATGGGTATATGTAAAATGACACCCCAAAACACATTCCCCAATTTCTCCTGAGTACGGCGATACCACATGTGTGACACTTTTTTGCAGCCTAGATGCGCAAAGGTGCCCAAATTTCTTTTAGGAGGGCATTTTTAGACATTTGGATCCCAGACTTCTTCTCACGCTTTAGGGCCCTAAAAATCCAGGGCAGTATAAATACCCCACATGTGAACCCACTTTGGAAAGAAGACACCCCAAGGTATTCAATGAGGGGCCTGGCGAGTTCATAGAATTTTTATTTTTTTTGCATAAGTTAGCGGAAATTGTTTTTTTTTTTCTCACAAAAAGTCTCAATTTCCGCTAACTTGGGACAAAAATTTCAATCTTTCATGTACTCAATATGCCCCTCAGTGAATACCTTGGGTGTCTTCTTTCCAAAATGGGGTCATTTGTGGGGTTTTTGTACTGCCCTGGCATTTGAGGGTCTCCGCAATCATTACATGTATGGCCAGCATTAGGAGTTTCTGCTATTCTCCTTATATTGAGCATACAGGTAATGAGATTTTTTTTTTCCGTTCAGCCTCTGGGCTGAAAGAAAAAAATGAACGGCACAGATTTCTTCATTCGCATCGATCAATGTGGATGAAAAAAATCTCTGCCCAAAAAAAAAAAGGGGAAAGGTGTTTGCCAGGACATAGGAGCTCCGCCCAACATCCATAACCACTTAGCTCGTATGCCCTAGCAAACCAGATTTCTCCATTCGCATCAATCGATGTGGATGAATAAATCATTGCCGGGATTTTTTATTTATTTACAAAGTGTTTGCCAAAGCATAGGAACACCGCCTCCTCCGCTCATATGCCTCGGCAAATGTATCTTTTACTGCAGAGGAGAAATCTCGTCTTGCAGCGCCACATACACCGACTTGTGTGTAATCTGACAGCAGTGCAATGCTTCTGTCAGAACGCACATCAGTGCTGCAGCTAGTCGATCGGTTGGTCCACCTGGAAGGAAAAAAAAAGAAAAAAAAGAAAAAACCAGGCCGCAACGCAATAATTTTATTAACTTTTGAACAGAACATATAAACTTTAACTTTTTGAACTGAACATTAACCTTTTTGCTTACTGGTGATTATTTTTATTTTTTTACCTTTATAGGACAAACCTCTCCTTCCCCATGGGACAATGTGCAAAGCGCAAATCGCCCAAAGATGTGGCGAAGTGCGTTATGCACTTTGCCCCAGGTGAAAGGAGAGGTTTGCAGCAGCTCTGTGTGAATGGGCCCTAATAGCCCTGTGTGCCTGTCCTGGTGAGATGTGATCCCTATGCTAGGTGTACCTGTGTGTGGTACTTCCGGAAACACTCCCCTAAGCATAGGGCAGGGTGGTCAGGGCAGTCAGGACAGAAATAGCGGTGTCACGCCTTAGTGTCACGCCTTATTCCACTCCTGCTACAGACACAACATCTTTTTCGGGGTGACGGTTGGGTTGAGGTACCGGAGACGACATTGGGGAAATGTCGCTCGTGTAGACGGCTAACTACACTGGGCTAACTACACTGGTGGATGGGGCCACGAAACCTCCTGGGTACAGGAGGTTCTCGATGATCTCTTCCTGAAATTTGAGGAAGGATCGTGTTCTCCCAGCCTTACTGTAGAGAGCAAAACTATTATACAGAGCCAATTGAATTAGGTATACAGACACCTTCTTATACCAGCGTCTGGTTCTGCGGGACACTAAATACGGAGACAACATCTGGTCATTGAAGTCCACCCCTCCCATGTGAAGGTTATAGTCGTGGACTGAGAGGGGCTTTTCAATGACACGGGTTGCCCGCTCAATTTGGATTGTCGTGTCTGCGTGAATGGAGGAGAGCATGTAAACGTCACGCTTGTCTCTCCATTTCACCGCGAGAAGTTCTTCGTTACACAAGGCAGCCCTATCCCCCCTTGCAAGATGGGTGGTAACGAGCCGTTGGGGGAAGCCCGCACGACTAGTTCGCGCAGTGCCACAGCAGCCAATCTGTTGTAGAAACAAATGCCGGAAGAGGGCCACACTTGTGTAGAAATTGTCCACATAAAGATGGTACCCCTTGCCGAATAAGGGTGACACCAAGTCCCAGACTGTCTTCCCACTGCTCCCCAGGTAGTCAGGGCAACCGACCAGCTCCAGGGTCTGATCTTTTCCCTCATAGACACAAAATTTGTGGGTATAGCCTGTGGCCCTTTCACAGAGCTTATACAATTTGACCCCATACCAGGCGCGCTTGCTTGGGATGTATTGTTTGAAGCCAAGGCGCCCTGTAAAATGTATTAGGGACTCGTCTACGCAGATGTTTTGCTCTGGGATATACAAATCTGCAAATTTCTGGTTGAAATGGTCTATGAGGGGCTGAATTTTGTGGAGCCGGTCAAAAGCTGGGCGGCCTCTGGGACGGGAGGTGGTGTTGTCGCTAAAGTGCAGGAAACGCAGGATGGTCTCAAATCGTGTCCTGAACATAGCAGCAGAGAATATGGGCATGTGATGAATTGGGTTCGTGGACCAATATGACCGCAGTTCATGCTTTTTAGTTAGACCCATGTTGAGGAGAAGGCCCAGAAAAATTTGAATTTCGGAAACTTAGACTGGTTTCCACTGGAAAGGCTGGGCATAAAAGCTTCCCGGGTTGGCGGTTATAAATTGTGTGGCATACCGATTTGTTTCTGCCACAACTAAGTCTAAGAGCTCCGCAGTCAAGAACAGCTCAAAAAATCCCAGGGCCGAACCGATCTGAGCTGTCTCAACCCGAACTCCAGACTGGGCGGTGAAAGGGGGAACTACAGGTTCGGCTGAAGTTGGGGACTGCCAATCAGGGTTTGCTAGCACCTCAGGGATTCTAGGGGCTCTACGGGCCTGTCTGTGCGGTGGCTGTGACGGGGTAACTACTGCACGTGCCACCGTACCAGCTTCAACTGCCCTTCTGGTGCTCGCCACTTCACCATGTTGTACGGCAGTGCTGGTACTAGGTCCAGGATGTGCTGCGCTGCTGGTGTATGCCTCACCGCGTAATCCGACAGCGCCAGCCCCACTCTGCTGCCCTTGAAGCGGATCCTGCGCAACCTGTGGTCTAGCGACACAGGGCCGGGTACGCCTGGTGCTATCAGGGACCTCAGCCTCCTCGTCCAAACTTTGAGTCAGACTGCCACTGCTTTCTACAGGTTCATATTCTGACCCACTGGATTCATCAGATGAGGGTTCCCATTCCTCATCTGACTGGGTCAGAAGCCTGTAGGCCTCTTCAGAAGAATACCCCCTGTTTGACATTTGGGCAACTAAATTTAGGGGTATTCCCTGAGACTATCCAAGAAAAAAAGCAAGCCTGTCTTACAAATGGGAGGCTAGCGAAGTACCGGAGGCCACTGCGGTTGATAAAAAATATCAAAACAATTTTTTTTATCGCCGCAGCGCGTGTAAAGTGAATGTGCAGTGATAAAAAAATATATATTTTTTTGTCACTGCGGCGGGGCGGGCGTGGGTGAACGCACGTGTGGGCGACTGGTCAGGCCTGATAGGGCAAACACTGCGTTTTGGGTGGAGGGCGAACTAAAGTGACACTAATACTATTATAGATCTGACTGTGATCAGTTTTGATCACTTACAGATACTATAAAAGTACAAATGCTGATTAGCGATACGCTAATCAGCGAATAAGGGGACTGCGGTGCGGTGGGCTGGGCGCTAACTGATCCCTAAACTACCTAACCAAGGGGCCTAAACTATTCTAAAACCTAACGGTCAATAGCAGTGAAAAAAAAAAGTGACAGTTTACACTGATCACTTTTTTCCTTTCAATAGTGATTGACAGGGGCGATCAAAGGGGTGATCAAAGGGTTCATTGGGGTGCAGGGGGTGATCTGGGGCTAAAGTGTAGTGTTTTGGTGTACTCACTGTGAAGCCTGCTCCTCTGCTGAGACCAACCGACGAAAAGGACCAGCAGAGGAGCAGGGAAGCCATATAACACATCATGTTTCGACATTTTAAAAATTGCCAGCCTGCCAGCCACGATCATTGGCTGGCAGGCTGGTGACGAAATGGTGCTTGTAATTTTGCCGGCCCGCGATGCGCATGCGTGGGCCGGCTCAGTCCGAAATCTCGCGTATCGCGAGATGACACACGGATGCGTCCAGGAGGAATAAATCAACCGCCTCCCGGACGCATCCATGCGTTACATGGTCGGGAGGCGGTTAATAACCGAATATGACATCAGTATATAACCCTTGAATTTCACATGTTCTGATGCTGCAAGGGCTGTAAAATTGTGTTTCCTGCCCAAAATTGCTGTTTTTCAAATAACTGAATATAACCACAGTATCTAAAGTGTGTATCTCACATGTCCTGATCCAGACTAGGCCGGAATTTAATTTTTTGCACAAAATGGCTGTTTTGCAAATATCCGTATAGAACCACAGTATCTAAAGGGTGTATCTCAGAATTACATGTGCAGCAATGGCTACAAAAATAATTTTTGGGTCCAAAATGGTTGTTTTTAAAATAACTGAATATAACCACAGTATCTAAAGGGTGCATCTCACACGTCCTGATCCAGACTAGGCCGGAATTTAAGTTTTCTGCACAAAATGGCTGTTTTTCAAATAACTGAATAGAACTACAGTATCTAAAGTGTGTATCTCACAATGACATTTGCAGCAAAGGCTGCAAAATTTACTTTTTTGCCCAAAACAGGTGTTTGTTTAAAAACTGAATATGACAGCAGTATATAACCCTTGAATTTCACACGTGCTGATGCTGCAAGGGCTGTAAAATTGTGTATTTTCCACAAAAAGGGTGTTTTTAAAAACACAGAGAATTATGGTTGTATTTCTAGCTTAAATTGCACACTGACTAATCCAGATGTTGGATATTGCCAAAAAAAAGTGTGTTTTTTTTAGTAACAGAATATGAAAGCTGTATATAATGCTTGAATTTCACACGTGAAGATCTGTAAAATAGTGTATTTTGCAAAAAAAAAGGCTGTATTTCTAGCTTAAATTGCACACTGACTAATCCTGCAAATGCACCAGATGTTGTATATTGTCCAAAAAATTATTATTTTTTAAACCAGATTGTTGGTGAAGTATTTCAAGCTTGGATTTGAATGTCACAAATGCTCAGATGCAGTGCTTGTGAACTGAGCTTAATAAAATGTCCGCCGCCCACCTAACTAACAGATGGATAAAAGTTATTTGTTTCTGTCAGTGGTCACGAGGCAGGGTAAAAAGATTGTGCACTGCACCCACACAACTAAATGTATGTAGATTGCTGAGTTATATTCGAGTTCTGATCACAGATTCTGTCCTATTCTCTCCCTGAAATCACCAGCAGAAACCTCTCCCTACACTAGTAACAGCAGAGGTACGTGCAGCGCTACGTGACTCCAGCTTATATAGAGGCTGGGTCACATGCTGCACTGGCCAATCACAGCCATGCCATTAGTAGGCATGGCTGTGATGGCTTCTAAGGTCACACAGTTAAACGCTTGTTGATTGGCTGCTCTGCAGCCTTTCAAAAAGCTCTGAGAAATCGCCGAACAACAAACTTTTACTGAAACTTTACAGTTCGGGTTCGCTCAACCCTAGTCCTGAAGCAGTCAGTTTTGTCTGCGATTGCATGCAGTTGTTCAGTTTTTTCTGCGCGGGTGCAATGCGTTTTGATGCGTTTTTCACGCGCGTGATAAAAAACTGAAGGTTTACAAACAACATCTCTTAGCAACCATCGGTGAAAAACGCATCGAACCCGCACTTGCTTGCGGATGCAATGCATTTTTGACGCAGCCCCACTCACTTCTATGGGGCCAGTGCTGCGTGAAAAACGCAGAATATAGAACATGCTGCGATTTTCACGCAACGCAGAACTGATGCCTGAAAAACATAGAGGTGAAATAGAGGTGAAATTTCAAAATGTCATTTTTTTTTGATTTTTCATAGTTATTAAATTTTTTCTTGCAACACAAGAATGGTTAACAGCAAAATAAACCTAAATATGCATTAGGAGTAGGTATATCACCCGTAGGGGATATAAGACATAAGCGCTGGTACACAATCAAATTCAGCTAGTCCTAGGAAATTGGCACTATGCTTGGTGACAATCTGAATAATCAGATGATTTTGCTGCACAAGTAGGATGTATCGGAGTGTGGATAACTATCGTAGTAGGTCAGGATGTATAATCAGTGGCTGGGAGTGAGCGGACAGTGTGTAATAGGCACTAGGAATAAATCGGCAAATGAGAGGTGGATACTGGTATAACCACTATCCTGGGTACCTTGTTTGTTCTTTCTATAAGAAGTTCCTTATGTCGGTGTTCTATTGTGTTGTTCCTTCTGCATTCTTCTTGTTGCTTCCGAGGGGATGTTGATATCCTTTCAAGTACCGGCGTTCTTCTTGCTCTCCTGTCAGCAGCAGCGCGGCCCCGGCCGGAAGCACGCGCGTCGCGAGGGAGCTTGGTCCGTTACCCGGGAAACCGCTAGCGGTGACGTCACCTGATACGAGTATGGTGGCCTCCGTGGGGCAAAAGACTGTAACCTACGCGTTTCGGAGCCAAAGCGGGCTCCTTCGTCAGGGTTTAGGGTCTAAATATGCATTACTCTGATTCTGTAGTTTACAGAAATAACCCATATGTTGTGGTAAACTGCTGTAGGGGCACATGGTAGTGGTCAGAAGGAAAGGAGCGCCATGTGGTTTTTGGAGGCAGATTTTGCTAGAACGGTTTTTAGGCACTATTTTGTATTTGAAGAGACCCTGATGTACCTCTACAGTGGAAACCCTCAAAAAGTGACCCTCATTTTGGAAACTACACCCCTCAAAGAATTTATTAAGGGGGGTACTGAGCACTTTGACCCCATAAGCGTTTTACGGAATTCACTTGCTTTAATAATGTTGCTTTAACCCCAAATGATTTCATTTTTTTTACAAGGGGTATCAGGAGAAAAAGCATCCCATATTTTGTTATCCATTTTCTCCTGAATATGGCAATACTCCATATGTGGTGGGGCACATAGCAGGACTCAGCAGGGAAGGAGCGTCATATGACTTTTGCAGCACAGATTTTGATAGATTGGTTTACAGGCAGCATTGGTTTTTATTTTTGGAGCGATTGTCTTATGTGGAAGTCTATTTTTTTCGGAATGAGGTGATGTTTTCATTGGTATCATTTTGGGGTACATAAGACTTTTTGATCACTCGATATTGCGCATTTTGTAATGCAAGGTGACAAAAAAAACTGCTCTGGCACAGTTTTTATTTATTTATTTTTACAGCGTTCACCTGACAGGGCATATCATGTGATATTTTTATAGAGCAGGTTGTTACAGATGCGGCGATACATAATATGTTTATTAGGCCTCATGCACACAACAGTATTTTTTCACGATCCGCAAAACGGGGTTCCGTTGGTCCGTGATCCGTGACCATTTTTTCGTCCGTGGGTCTTCCTTGATTTTTGGAGGATCCACGGACATGAAAAAAAAGTCGTTTTGGTGTCCGCCTGGCCGTGCGGAGCCAAACGGATCCGTCCTGAATTACAATGCAAGTCAATGGGGACGGATCCGTTTGACGTTGACACAATATGGTGCAATTGCAAACGGATCCGTCCCCATTGACTTTCAATGTAAAGTCAGGAATCCCTTTTATACCATCGGAGCGGAGTTTTCTCCAATCCGATGGTATATTTTAACTTGAAGCGTCCCCATCACCATGGGAACGCCTCTATGTTAGAATATACCATCAGATTTGAGTTGCATCGTGAAAACTCATATCCGACGGTATATTCTAACACAGAGGCGTTCCCATGGTGATGGGGACGCTTCTAGTTAGAATATACTACAAACTGTGTACAAGACTGACCCCTGCTGCCTGGCAGCACCCGATCTCTTACAGGGGGCTATGATATGCACAATTAACCCATCAGGAGCCGCACCTGAAGGGGTTAATTGTGCGTATCATATCCCCCTGTAAGAGGTCAGGGGGTGCCAGGCAGCAGGGGGCAGACCCCCCTCTTTCCCCAGTTTGAATATCATTGGTGGCCAGCGCGGCCCCCCTCCCTCCCTCTATTGTATTATCATTATTGGCACAGTGTGCGGCCCCCCCCCGGTCCCCCCTCCCTCTATTGTATTTAACTCATTGGTGCCACAGTGTGCGGCCCCCCCTCCCTCTATTGTATTTAACTCATTGGTGGCACAGTGTGCGGCCGCCCCGGCCCCCCTCTATTGTATTTAACTCATTGGTGGCACAGTGTGCGGCTTCCCCCCCCCCCCTGATCATTGGTGGCAGCGGAGAGTTCCGATCGGAGTCCCAGTTTAATCGCTGGGGCTCCGATCGGTAACCATGGCAACCAGGACGCTACTGCAGTCCTGGTTGCCATGGTTACTTAGCAATATTAGAAGCATCATACTTACCTGCTGCGCTGTCTGTGACCGGCCGGGAGCTCCTCCTACTGGTAAGTGACAGGTCCGTGCGGCGCATTGCTTAATGATCTGTCACTTACCAGTAGGAGAAGCTCCCGGCCGGTCACAGACAGCGCAGCAGCCAGCAGGTAAGTATGATGCTTCTCCGCTGCCACCAATGATTGGGGGGGAAGGCCGCACACTGTGCCACCAATGAGTTAAATACAATAGAGGGAGGGAGGGGGGCCGCACACTGTGCAACCAATGAGTTAAATATAGTAGAGGGAGGGAGGAGGGCCGGGGGGGCTGCACTGGCCACCAGTGATATAAATATAATAGAGGGAGGGAGGGGGGCCGTACTGGCCACCAATGAAATTGAAACTGGGGAGGGAGGGGGGTCTGCCCCCTGTTGCCTGGCAGCCCCGGATCTCTTACAGGGGGCTATGATACGCACAATTAACCCCTTCAGGTGCGGCACCTGAGGGGTTAATTGTACGGATCACAGCCCCCTGTAAGAGATCAGGTGCTGCCAGGCAGCAGAGGGCAGTCATGTACACAGTTTGTAGTATATTCTAACTTGACGCGTCCCCATCACTATGGGAACGCCTCTGTGTTAGAATATACTGTCGGATCTGTTGGGGATGGGACATCGAAGTTTGGTCGAATGATCGACGCTCTGATCTCCTCTCCCTACAGGCCTCCCTCTCCTATTCCATCTAAATCCTTCATATATTACCCGACATCTGGATCTAGATCAACCGACTCCATGCCTCAATAAGATATGTGCAAAGGTTTCCTTCCCCTCCCCTCTCTCTCTCTCTCCCCCCCCCCCCTCCAGAAATATATAATGGATTCTATTGTTTTAGAAGATTGCTTTATACCTCGGTACTATAGGTTTTAAATATCAGTTATTATTATGAAATTATGGCCTCTCACAATGATATTATGGCATAATCCCTATTATAAACTTAATGGTTTAGCTTTATATGTACTATTGGTGATTTTAAGATTTTTTATATTAAATATATTATAACATATGAGGAGGAGACTATGTACAGATTTATATATACAATAATGTAGCACTATATTTAATGCAAAAAGACAGATGGTGAACAGGGATTCCGGTCCAGAATTTAGATATGATCCATTAATATGTGGACTGATAGGCGCATGACTATAAAAGACCGATACCAAGGCTCACTCCTGATATCCACTGAGGAAGGGGTTGTCCCCGAAACGCGTATGTTCCCAGGAAGTGAGCGCAAATATCCGATGTTTACATAAAGAACATTTGATCGATAATATGACAGGCCTGTCTAAGAAATAATCCAAGCCCGATCTAAACCTCCGGCAAGTACAACCAGCTGACCAGCAGGGGGAGCTCCGTCACGTGATACGCCGTGCCGACGCCAGCTTTGTCACCACGTGGGACGCTGTGTGAAGTGTGAGAAGCAGGGCAACGGAGGACGCCGTGGAGCGAGAGGCCGGTAAGAGACGCCGAGCATCAGGAGGCGGGCGAAGAGAACCCGGTAAGCAAAATCTATACCTAGCTCCGGATATAATTAGCGCACCTCACAGCCGGCTGGCTGATACATACAGTACATCAGAGCAATGGACCCAGAGAAAATTGACTCATAATATTGAAATACTATCAGGATAACAACATACTGGGCTGCTCAGACTGTACATTTTTATCAAGGAACGGCACTAGTGCACTTTAAAAGAATTAAGAAACTGAACACCATCTTTTTTGCAACTAAGGACCTACTATCCCTGAAAAGGAGATATATATGGTGGACTATTTACTAACTTCTTTCCCTTCATATAAATATTGATTTTAGGAATGTATTTTATATTGATTGATGTGGTTTTATTGGGAGTGGTAATATTTTAATATTTTAGGGATTGCCTATTATTGTCATTTTGTCATCTTGCAGTGAAGATATTAAATGTAATATTGATAACCAATTATATGGTCTATGTGTGATCCCATCTGTAGAGAGTGCCCCTCTTAACTTTATCCATATAATTTCTGGGCTTTGCTGAAGACTTTGGAGGATTTACTGGGATTTGCCATATAACTTGTGGTTTGGACGTAAGAATTTACTCAAGTCTGTTTTACTTCCCATGGTGCTGTATTATTTATAAGCTCCGCCCATAACCATTCCTCAAACATTTTTTACACGCCCGCAATCTATTTTCTTAGACTTCCAGTGGAGAAGAAGTAGACTTAGACTTTCTCATAATTATTTGGTTTAACATACCAAACGTGGGGGTATTTGCCTGCAATTATATGTGCATGTTGTCTGGATTGGCTTTATTCTCCACCCGTTAGGTTTGACTTAACTCTAAGTCTTTGTCTAATGTTCCTCTATGCTCTCTTTTACTTTTAGACAGGGTCAAGTTCATAAATTACATCTTACTAAAAATTCATTGATCAAATATGCAATTAATACTTGGCTAGACTCTAAATATGTCACTAACTTGACCCCAAATTACCCTGTCCTTCTCCAACTTTTGAGATGTGTCCTGCCTTATGGCTGACATTGTCAGCGAGGGCTCAGAAACTGAATACTGTACTCCTATCCCTTTGTCAGGATGGTGAGGATTCCTTTGCAGATCTTTCTAGTCATCCATCCTTATTATGCTTATCCCCTTTTAATTTGCATCATTTTAGATCTTATAATGTTTTAAACTCCACCTCTACAGCACCCTCTGCTTTTGAAACCTTAACATCGCGGAAGATGGAACTAAAAAGAAAGGTGTCTATATTGTACAATATACTGATCCAGACTTGCCTGTCCAAATATTATTTTATTTCTCTATGGGAACGGGAACGGGGTTTATCTTTTTAGATCAAGAAGTAAAGTTTCTGTTATGTAGTTCTACCTGGGTGTCCAGATGTGTCAAACTGCAAGAAACCAGCTATAAAGTGCTAACCTGCTGGCATTACATGCCACAGCATCTTCACTGTCTTTTCCCAGTCCTTTATGTTGGAGGTCTGGGAGGATGGTGGGTACTTACTTACATAAATGGTGGCAGTGTCCTTGTATTACTCCCTTCTGAAGAGAAGTATGCGATTTATTGTCTTAGGCCTGCAAAGTCTCAGTGACCCCAAAATTATGTCCTCTAGGTATAACTTCGGATATTAAAGGCCCCTCACATGTCCGCACCCCATTGATAAGAATATTTGGACTTTGCCAGGGAGAATTTTACTCCAAAAAGTTATTAGTGTCTTTTCACATAACTAGCAATTGATGCGAATACAGCAAGGAAGCTGTCCTGTGCGAGTCAGAAGGATTAAAGGGGTATTCACATCACAATGATCACTGTTAAATTTGTTAATGATTTGACAGTGATCATTTTTGTAAATACATTTTATTACCCAATTACCACCCTTTTTGAGAAAATAAGTCCCCTCTTAACTGATTGTTGTCTTTCGTCTCCCCTGGTTATGGCAACCTCTCGCTGTCGAATCCGGCCAGGCCGCGCTTGTGCAGAAGACTGAACGCGCACGCTGGCTCTGTACTATACAGGCCAAGAATAAGTCACCATGGCGCATGCACGGTGGCGTGCGTGTTCAGGACATTGCACGGCTCAACCGGGAGAAAAACTTCAGTCTTCTGGCCTGGCCAGGAGAAGACGTCAATCAAGCCCAGCCGAATCCAGGAAGTGAACGTCGTGCTGGACGAAGGTAAGTATGAAAACTCATGATGGGAGTACCCCTTTAAGAAAAGTTTTTTTCTTTTGGTCAAAACTATTTTTTAAAATTAGGTGGATTCTATGAGTAAGAGAGATTAGTCTAAATAACCATTAACTCTCAATATTTGAAGGAGTAAATGCCAACATGATAGAAATCTGGAGGACAATCAACATGACTTTAGAGAAATCAATTTCTATTCCAACAAGGAAGTGAAAATCACTGAACCTAATAATGGCATTCCCCTTTGGCATTGAAAACTTGAGTAGTAAGCTCTATTTCAGCACTCTTTTAATGATTGCTAATATATGCAAAAATAGGGATGGGCAGGCAGACCAACACTACAAAATGAGTGAATGCTAAGGGGTTATTAGCATTCATTCCATATCCCAGACGTGTAAGTACTGAAGGTACTGGTTTATCTGGTACTGTATTTTATTGTCCATTATGAATAGATATTTTCATTTTTAAATTTTTTCCCTGCTGTCGTTAGACTTCACTCTCATCTATTTCTAGAAAAGACCATATCATTTTTGTGAAGATGAATTTATTTTCAATTTGATATTTGGGAATTTTACTATGCTTTCATTTTTTTATCTCAATTATTTGTAGCTAGTTCTGGCATTGTTTTTTTGCTAACGGTTAGGGCTCATGCACACAAGCGTGTATACCCTGTGCTGCAGACAGCAAATAGCAGTCTGCTATGAATGGGCACTAGGCAAAGTACATGCCATTTGCGGCTTTGGACCCATTCCCCTAAATGGGTCCGTGATTTGCAAGATATGTTCCCCGTCGCCAAAAAAAATATAGATAACATTTTTGCGGTGTGGATGCATGGACCGAAATCCCACAATAGAGCTTTATAGTGCTTCAGTGGGCTTCTAATGCATCCCTCCTCTCCATATCTTAGGAATTGCGAACCCATTCAAGTCAATGGGTCTGCATCCGTGATACAAAGTGCACACAGCTGGTGCCTGTATATTGTGGACCCGCTCTTTGCGGTCAGCAATGCTGGCACGAGGCACATGGTCGTGTGAATGACCACTTAAGTGAACTGGTACCTTCATTCTCTGGGTCAACACAACTACAGAGATACTAAGGGGCATAGCTAGAACCGATTGGGCCCCACAGCAGAATTTTGCATGCCCCCCCTCTCCATGACTATTCTGGCATCGTATGTGTGCATATGTAAGGGAGGGTTCACATCACATTTTTGCCTTCCGTTTGATGTATACATTGTTATACGTTAATGTATAATTTTTTATTTTATTTTTTACAATGGGACTCTATGGTGACGGATGCCACTGTATGGTGTCAGTCTGAGGCATTTGTTAACATATACATTTTATGTATACATTAAACGAAAGGCAAAACGTGATGTGAAACCGGCCAATGTACTGCATGCTATAGTACAGAAGGGTGGCAGAGCGTATAGCCTGGTCCTGGTGATCAGTGGTGTGGACTGTATTCTACAAGGCTCACTCCACAGTATCATGTACTGGAATCTACAGTAAATACTGTAAAGATATTAGCCCTACCCCCGAATATTAATAGATTTAGTGACTATATAATCACCAACATATAGAGACTAAATAATACCACCATATTGGATAATAGCTCATACCATGACTGGATAACAAAACACTGTAACGTTATAGCTCCATATCATGACTGCATAACACCACCATAAAGCGACTGAATAACAGCCAAACAGTGACTTGATAACCGCCATACAATGACTGAATAACACCACCGTACAGTGACTGGATAACACCGTCATATAGTGACTGGATAACACCACCACACAATGACTGGACAATACCGCCACACAATGACTGGCTAACACCGCCATACAGTGACTGGATAAGACTGTCATACAGTGACTGGATAACACTGCCATACAGTGACTGGATAACGCCGCCATACAATGACTGGATAATGCCGCCATACAGTGACTGGATTGCACCGCCATATAGTGACTTGATAACGCCACCATACAGTGACTGGATAACAGGGTATAAGGGGACACTGTACAGTATGTGACCAGGGGCACAGTATAGAGTATAAGAGCGCACAGTACATGGTATGATTAGGGGCACTGTACAGGCTATGGTAAGGGGGCACAATGCAGGGTATGAGGGCATAGTATAGATTAGTAAGCACAGTACAGGGTATAAGAGGGCATAGTAGAGGTTAGGAGGCATAGTACAGGGGTATCCCCTTATGCTCCTGTAATGTGGCTCCTACAGGGTATGATAATGGGGCATAGAGCAGGGTATAGGGCACAGTACAGGGCAGGTGGCACAGTACATTATTAGGGGCACAGCATAGATGGCACATTACAAGGCAGGTGGCATAGTACAGGGCAGGGGGGACAATACAGCATAGGTGGTACAGTATAGGGCAGGGGGCACAATACAGCATAGGAGGTACAGTATAGGACAGGGGGGCACAATATAGCATAGGGGATACAGTACAGGTCAGGGGGTGACACAATGCAGCATAGGGGGACACAGTACAAGGTAGGGGGCACAGTATTGCATAGCAGGCACAGTACAGGGCAGGGGGCACACACAGTGCCGCATAGGGGGCACAGTATAGGGCAGGGGGCACAATACAGCATAGGGGGTACAGTACAGGGCAGAGGGAACAATACAGCATAGGGGGTACGGTACAGGGCAGGGGGCACACACATTGTAGCAAAGAGGGCACAGTGCAGCATAGGGGACAGAATACAGCATAGGGGACATAGTACAGGGCAGGATGCAGAATACAGCATAGGGGGCATAGTACAGAGCAGGGGGCACAGACTAACCATTGTTGGTCAAGCTGGCAGTGAGTCTGAAGGTCGGCAGCATTGGCCAGCAGGCAGGCTGCAGCAATGCTCAGAGGGCTGAGCAGGAGGTCAGCTGGCACTACAAGTGAGGCGGGTGGGCAGGTAAGAGAGACAGCCTGTCAGGCGGGCAGGCGCGCACGGACGGTCACATCCAGGGTCCACATGGAGCTTCTAGGAGTCTGGGAGCAGGCCCTGATTGTGACTGAAGTATTAGTTGAAACGATTGGTGGAGCAGCAGCTTCCGCTCACTGCTACCAATTGGATGACACAGTGCAGCAGCGCAGAGGTAGGAGAATCCCTCTCTCCCCTCTCCTCTCCTCTTGTTTCATTGTGCAGCATCACAACGCCCCTTCCCCAGCCAGGTAGAGACAGGAAAAAATATATGAAAAAAAATGGACTTATTAGAAATATGGCCCTGCTACCCACACCCCTGCTACTGCTCCCGGGCACCTACTGAGCTCGGGCCCCGAAGCAGTCGCTTCCCCGATAGCTACGCCCAGGGCCGGTGCAAGGATTTTTGCCAACACAAGTGAAGCTACACTTTGCCCCCCCCCCTCCCTCCTCGCAGCTTACCTGGCCTGGTCCCATCTGCAGCAGCTGGCTTCTCCTCTGTGTGGTCTTGGTATCTTCTCTCTGCTTCAGACAATCGCTGGTTTGAGGACCTTTTTTTTTCGCCCTCTAAGACACACCTAGGTGTTAGAGGAGGATAATAAGAAAAAATATTTTCCATTACACCTCAGGTCAGACCAGCAATCAGACCCCCAATGTTAATCAGACCTCAGATCAGACCCCAATGTCAGAAATCATACCCCATCCATCAGCCCCCCATGTCAGCCATCATGCCACCATGTCAGCCATTAGCCCCCCATGTCAGCCATCAGCCCCCATCCATCATGCCCCCACATAAGCCATCAGCTCCCCATGTCACATTTGTCCCCCTCCATGTCAAATCACCCCCTATGTCACATCAGCCCTCCATGTCACATTTCTCCCCCTCCATGTCAAATTTTTCCGCCCTCACCCAGAGTGCGCCCTAAGGCAGCCGCTTGGTCTGCCTTATGGTAGCACCGGCCCTGGCTACGCCACTTGAGATACCACAATTTTATCGTTTTTTTGGTGTTTCAATACTGAACAAAATAGCTTTGGAAAAAATTATATATTTTTTATCGCGATATTCTGACCCCTTAACTTTTTTTTATAGTTATGTCTATATAACTGTGTAAAGGCTCATTTTTGCGAGGTGATCTGTACTTTATTGATACCATTTTGGAGTGTGTATGACTTTTTGATCACTTTTTATTCAATTTTTGGAGAAGGTAAAGTAAGGAAAAAATGGCAAATTGGCCATTTAGAGTTTTTCCCATTATGCTGTTCACCATTTGGTATGAATATTTTTATATTTTAACCCTGCGTTTCCGTTTTTTATTCCCTCTCTCCTAGAGCCATAACTTTTTTATTTTTCCGTTCACATGAGGACTTTTTTTTTTTAACAGGACAAGTTGTACTTTCTAAAGCCTATATTTAATATTGCATAAGATGTAGTGGGAAGCTGTAAAAAAATTCCAAATGTGGTGGAAATGGAAAATAAAAAGCAGTTCCGCCACAGTTTTATGGGTTTTGTTTTTATGGCATTCACTATGCAGTAAAACTGTTCCTTTCATTCTCTGAGTCAGCAGTCCTCTCTTAAGGCTAATTTTTTTCAAGACGATCTGTACCTTTTATTGATAAAACATTTTGGGGTGTTTTTGATCACTTTTTATAAAAAAAATTGTGGGAGGAGAAGTGATGCAAAAATGGTAAATCAACCATTTCTATCTATTTTTCCGTTACGTCATTCACCGTATGGAGTAATTTAAAAAAATAATTTAATAGTAGGGGCCTTTTCCGACACTGTGATGCTTATAATGTTTATTTGTTTTTATTTTTATTTTGGGGAAAGGGGGTGATTTGAATTTTTAAATATTTTGATTAAGTAAGGGCTCATGCACACAACCATTGGTGTCCTGTGCCCGTATTGCGGACCGCATTTGCGGATCCGCAATACACGGGCACTGTTTCGTTGTCATTCCGCATCTTGGATGCAGATCCATTCATTTCAATGGGTCCGCAAATCCGGAGATGCGGAACGGTGTGGAACGGAAGCACGGAACGGAACACTATGGAGTGCTTTCTGGGGTTCTGTTCCGTGCCTCCGCCCTGCAAAAAGATAGAACGTGCTCTATCTTTTTGCGTAACGGAGGGATTACGGACCCATTCAAGTGAATAGGTCTGCGATCCCCATGCGCCTGCCCCACGGAAGGTGCCTGTGCATTGCGGACAGCAATTTGCGGTCCACAGCACGGGCACGGGCCACCAACGGTCGTGTGCATGAGCCCTAATGGAAATTTACGATACGCAAAAATCAGTATTAGTGTTGAGCAAATCGAAGTGAAACGAAATGACTTTGATCCAAATTTCTGGAAAAATTAGTTCTGACACGAAGCTGAATTTCCGCGCTCTTCACGATAATAAATCAATCTTTCTTGAAATGGGGTAAAAAAATGATGTCACTGCGGTTTTGCGTGGTTTCTTCAATCAAGATGGCCGCGACGGTCTCTTCACGAGCAAATGGATGAGGTGAGTATGTATACACACAGTTGAATGCGATTTGTGACAAACTAACTTGTTATGAATCGAATTTCTATATGAAATTTGGCGAAGCAGCCGAATCGAATTTTTGATAACTTCACTCATCACTAATCATTGTATACCAATACAGAGCTGCCACCTGAATTGGAATATATCAGTAATAGGCCTAGAAGCCTAGTACAGGCTCTTGCTTATTACTTCAATGGAATGCCTTCCTCAATCTCAGCCTGGGGGAGGCGTTCCTGCCTGGCAAGTGTGCGCTTTCAGGTTTTTGGCTGTAGATGCCATATAGATTATAGTGTGTGTGTGTGTGTGTGTGTGTATATATATATATATATATATATACTATTTTATATATATACAGACGTGGACAAAATTGTTGGTACCCTTTGGTCAATGAAAGAAAAAGTCACAATGGTCACAGAAATAACTTTAATCTGACAAAAGTAATAATAAATTAAAATTCTATAAATGTTAACCAATGAAAGTCAGACATTGTTTTTCAACCATGCTTCAACAGAATTATGTAAAAAAATAAACTCATGAAACAGGCATGGACAAAAATGATGGTACCCCTAACTTAATATTTTGTTGCGCAACCTTTTGAGGCAATCACTGCAATCAAACGCTTCCTGTAACTGTCAATGAGACATCTGCACCTCTCAGCAGGTATTTTGGCCCACTCCTCATGAGCAAACTGCTCCAGTTGTGTCCGGTTTGAAGGGTGCCTTTTCCAGACTGCATGTTTCAGCTCCTTCCAAAGATGCTCAATAGGATTGAGGTCAGGGCTCATAGAAGGCCACTTTAGAATAGTCCAATTTTTTCCTCTTAGCCATTCTTGGGTGTTTTTAGCGGTGTGTTTTGGGTCATTGTCCTGTTGCAAGACCCATGACCTGCGACTGAGACCAAGCTTTCTGACACTGGCTAGTACATTTCTCTCTAGAATTCCTTGATAGTCTTGAGATTTCATTGTACCCTGCACAGATTCAAGACACCCTGTGCCAGACGCAGCAAAGCAGCCCCAGAACATAACAGAGCCTCCTCCATGTTTCACAGTAGGGACAGTGTTCTTTTCTTGATATGCTTCATTTTTTCGTCTGTGAACATACAGCTGATGTGCCTTGGCAAAAACTTCGATTTTTGTCTCATCTGTCCACAGGACATTCTCCCAGAAGCTTTGTGGCTTGTCAACATGTAGTTTGGCATATTCCAGTCTTGCTTTTTTATGATTCGTTTTCAACAATGGTGTCCTCCTTGGTCGTCTCCCATGTAGTCCACTTTGGCTCAAACAACGACGGATGGTGCGATCTGACACTGATGTTCCTTGAGCATGAAGTTCACCTTGAATCTCTTTAGAAGTCTTTCTAGGCTCTTTTGTTACCATTCGGATTATCCGTCTCTTAGATTTGTCATCAATTTTCCTCCTGCGGCCACGTCCAGGGAGGTTGGCTACAGTCCCATGGATCTTAAACTTATGAATAATATGTGCAACTGTACTCACAGGAACATCTAGTTGCTTGGAGATGGTCTTATAGCCTTTACCTTTAACATGCTTGTCTATAATTTTCTTTCTGATCTCTTGAGACAGCTCTTTCCTTTGCTTCCTCTGGTCCATGTCGAGTGTGGTACACACCATATCACCAAACAACACAGTGATTACCTGGAGCCATATATATAGGCCCAATGGCTGATTACAAGGTTGTAGACACCTGTGATGCTAATTAGTGGACACACCTTGAATTAACATGTCCCTTTGGTCACATTATGTTCTGTGTTTTCTAGGGGTACCATCATTTTTGTCCATGCCTGTTTCATGAGTTTATTTTTTTACATAATTCTGTTGAAGCATGGTTGAAAAACAATGTCTGACTTTCATTGGTTAACATTTATAGAATTTTAATTTATTATTACTTTTGTCAGATTAAAGTTATTTCTGTGACCATTGTGACTTTTTCTTTCATTGACCAAAGGGTACCAACAATTTTGTCCACGTCTGTATATATATATATATATATACAGTGCTGCCCATAATTATTCATACCCCTGGCAAATTTTGACTTAAAGTTACTTTTATTCAACCAGCAAGTAATTTTTTGACGGAAAATGACATAGGTGTCTCCCAAAAGATAATAAGACTATGTACAAGAGGCATTATTGTGGGAAAAAAAAACATTTCTCAGCTTTTATTTACATTTGACCAAAAAGTGTCCAGTCCAAAATTATTCATACCCTTCACAAACTGTCATAGTCTGTGGGAAAATCTATGGAAAAGTTCTATACCATTCCAAATAGTTCAAGCTGTTCTAAAGCATCCTAATTACCCTGATTAATTGGGAACAGCTGTATTAATCAACTCAACAGATGAAAAACAGCAGCTCTCTGCAGTTGCTTTGTGGACAGTCATGGCTAAGACAAAGGAGCTTAGTGAGGACCTGCTGCGCATTGTGGCTGCTCCTAAGTCAGGAAAGGGCTACAAGGCCATTTCTAAATGTTTTCAAGTTCCAGTGGCTACAGTGCAAAGTATTATTAAAAAATACAAGATGTTCCACACTGTGGAAAATTTCAGAGGACATGGTCAGAAGTCAAAAGTGACACCTGTGCTGGCCAGGAGGATAGTTAGAGAGGTGAAAAAATCCAAGGATCACCACCAAGGCCATCCTGGTGAATCTGGGCTCTGCTGGGACACTGCACACTGCTGGGTTCCACGGATGCAGACCAAGGAGGACGCCACAAGGAGGACGCCACTTCTCCAGATAAGGCCTCATGCACACGACCGTTGTGTGCATCCGTGGCCGTTGTGCCGTTTTCCGTTTTTTTTCGCGGACCCATTGACTTTCAATGGGTCCGTGGAAAAATCGGAAAATGCACCGTTTTGCAGCCGAGGCCGTGATCCGTGTATCCTGTCCGTCAAAAAAATATGACCTGTCCTATTTTTTTGACGGACAACGGTTCACGGACCCATTCAAGTCAATGGGTCCGTGAAAGAACACGGATGCACACAAGATTGGCATCCGTGTCCGTGATCCGTGGCCGTAGGTTGCTTTCATACAGACGGATCCGAAGATCCGTCTGCATAAAAGCTTTTTCAGAGGTGAGTTTTCACTTCGCGAAAACTCAGATCCGACAGTATATTCTAACACAGAGGCGTTCCCATGGTGATGGGGACGCTTCAGGTTAGAATATACTGAAAAACTGTGTACATGACTGCCCCCTGCTGCCTGGCAGGTGCTGCCAGGCAGCAGGGGGCAGACCCCCCCCCCCCCTGTTTTTAACTCATTTGTGGCCAGTGCGGCCGCCCCCCCCCCCTCCCTCCCCTGTAGTTAACTTCTTGGTAGCCAGCCCCCCCTCCCTCCCCTGTAGTTAACTAATTGGTGTCCAGTGGGCCCCCCCTCCGTCCGCTATAGATAACTCATTGGTGTCCAGTGGGCCCCCCCTCCGTCCGCTATAGATAACTCATTGGTGGCCAGTGGGCCCTCTCCCCTCCCACCCCCTCCTAATTAAAATCGCCCCCCTATCATTGGTGGCAGTGGTGAGTACCGATCGGAGTCCCAGTGTAATCGCTGGGGCTCCGATCGGTAACCATGGCAACCGGGACGCTACTGCAGTCCCGGTTGCCATGGTAGCTTAGCAATTTGTAGAAGCTTTATACTTACCTGAAGAGCAGCGATGTCTGTGACCGGCCGGGAGCTCCTCCTACTGGTAAGTGACAGGTCTGTGCTATAAGCAATGCGCCGCACAGACCTTTCACTTACCAGTAGGAGGAGCTCCCGGCCGGTCACAGACATCGCAGCTCTTCAGGTAAGTATGAAGCTTCTACAAATTGCTAAGCTACCATGGCAACCGGGACTGCAGTAGCGTCCCGGTTGCCATGGTTACCGATCGGAGCCCCAGCGATTACACTGGGACTCCGATCGGTACTCACCACTGCCACCAATGATAGGGGGGCGATTTTAATTAGGAGGGGGAGGGAGGGGAGAGGGCCCACTGGCCACCAACGAGTTATCTACAGCGGAGGGAGGGGGGGCCCACTGGACACCAATGAGTTATCTATAGCGGACGGAGGGGGGGCCCACTGGACACCAATGAGTTATCTATAGCGGACGGAGGGGGGGCCCACTGGCCACCAACGAGTTAACTACAGGGGAGGGAGGGGGGGCCCACTGGACACCAACGAGTTTACTACAGGGGAGGGAGGGGGGGGGCGGCCGCACAGGGGAGGGAGGGGGGGGGGCGGCCGCACTGGCCACCAATGAGTTAACTACAGGGGAGGGAGGGGGGGCGGCCGCACTGGCCACCAATGAGTTAAAAACAGGGGGGGGGGGGGTCTGCCCCCTGCTGCCTGGCAGCACCTGCCAGGCAGCAGGGGGCAGTCATGTACACAGTTTTTCAGTATATTCCTAACCTGAAGCGTCCCCATCACCATGGGAACGCCTCTGTGTTAGAATATACTGTCGGATCTGATTTTCACGATGTAGCTCATATCCGACAGTATATTCTAACATAGAGGCGTTCCCATGGTGATGGGGACGCTTCAAGTTAAAATATACCATCGGATTGGAGAAAACTCCAATCCGATGGTATAAAAGAACTCCAGACTTTACATTGAAAGTCAATGGGGACGGATCCGTTTGAAATGGCACCATATTGTGTCAACTTCAAACGGATCCGTCCCTATTGACTTGCATTGTAATTCAGGACGGATCCGTTTGGCTCCGCACGGCCAGGCGGACGCCAAAACGACTTTTTTTTCATGTCCGTGGATCCTCCAAAAATCAAGGAAGACCCACGGACGAAAAAACGGTCACGGATCACGGACCCACGGACCCCGTTTTTGCGGACCGTGAAAAAAAACGGTCGTGTGCATGAGGCCTAAGGCACACAAAAGCTTGCTTGTCCTTTGCAAAAGCTCATCTGGACAAAGAAGAAGACTTCTGGTCTTATGGTTAGATGAAACAAAAATTGAATTGTTTGATCACAATGATGTTTCCTTCATTTGGCGTAAAAAAGAGAAACCTTCAACCCAAAGAACACCATCCCCACTGTCAAACATGGTGGTGGGAACCTAATGCTTTGGGGGTGTTTTCCAGCCAATGGACCAGGGAACCTAATCACAGTAAACGGCACCATGAAAAAAGAGTAATACATGACGATTCTCAACAACAACATCAGGCAGTCTGCAGAGAAACTAGGCCTTGGGCACCAGTGGACATTTCAGCATGTCAATGACCCAAAACACACAGCAAAAGTGGTGAAGAAATGGTTAGCAGACAACAACATTAACGTTTTGGAGTGGCCCAGCCAGAGTCCAGACTTGAATCCAATTGAGAATCTGTGGAGGGAGCTAAAGATCAGTGTGATGGCAAGAAGACCCTCCAACCTGAAAGATTTGGAGCTCATTGCTAAAGATGAATGGGCAAAAATACTGGTAGAGACATGCAAAAAGCTGGTCTGCAATTATAGGAAGCGTTTGAGTGCTGTAATAGCCAAAAAAGGCTTTTCTAATGATTATTGAGAAGGACATGAATAATTTTGGACTGGACACTTTTTGCTCAAATGTAAATAAAAGCTGAGAAATGTTTTTTTTTATAGAATAATGCCTCTTGTACATCGTCTTATTATCTTTTGGGAGACACCTATGTCATTTCCCATCAAAAAATTACTTGCTGGATGAATAAAAGTAACTTTAAGTCAAAATTTGCCAGGGATATGAATAATTATGGGCAGCACTGTATATATATATATATATATATATATATATATATATATATATATATATATAAGAACCCTGACTGCCATGGCAGCTCATCAATACAACTATGTGAGTATTGATCAGATGACAAAAGGAGTCTGATATCTAATCACTTGAATGCCACAGCATCTCAGGGGCCAAATGTCTGGGATCAGGGTCATCTCCAATGCCGGCCATTGCAGCAGAGAATCAACTATAATATACAGCTGACATCCACTGCTATCTACATATTGCCAGTGCTCTACAGGTTTACGATTCTGTGCCAAGATGTTAACCTTTTAAAGACCGGGCAATTTTCCGTTTTTTAGTCTCAGCCCAAAACCATTATTAGCCATAACTTTTTTAATTCTCAATTTACATAGTCATACGAGGGCAAGTTTATTACGGGACATGTTGTATTTTCTAATGGTACCATTTAGGGCTCTTTCACATGAGCGGATGCCGTGTGTGGAATCCGTTGCGTGAAAGAGAGCCTAGCCCTGCTCTAGACAGCAGAGACACAGAGCATTAACATGATTGATAATGCTCCGTGCCTCTCTGTGATCTTTTTACTACAAAATCACAGTGAGATAAAGTTGTCACTGTGATTTTGTAGTAAAAAGGTCACAGAGAGGCACAGAGCATTATCAATCATGTTAATGCTCCATGTCTCTGCTGTCCAGAGCGGGGCTTTGCTCTCTTTCACGCAGCAGATTCCACACACGGCGTCCGTTCGTGTGAAAGAGCCCTTATGGTTCCATACAATGTAGTGGGAAGAGGGAAAACATTTGAAATGAGATGGAATTTAAAAAAAAAAATCATTCCTAGCCATAGCACTCATCCAAAAGAGGATTTTGTTGGGTGCTCGTCCCTTTAAGAGTACCTCTCCACCCTTGGGACACAATATTGTCAAGAAACAGTTTCAGACAGCACTCCAACTTTAACGTTTTATCTGCTTCTCTTTATTCCATTATAGTTCAGCTATATGAGGTGCAGTGAAGCATTTACATGCGGTGTATTCAAAACATCAACATCTGTTCAAAACACAGGCAACTTTTTGGTTCTGTATTTGAGTGATCCTTTATCAAGCTGTGATCTGCGTACCTCACGGCGTATGGCTGCCATCCATTACTGGGTCATATTGTATATTATGGCCAACAGACAGTTTACTGGGCCCTCCATAGGAACCTCTGCATCTTCCAGTGGCCCGCACCCCCTCTCCAGCAGTCAGGGTTCGTCAACATCAGCAGAAGGAAGCGTTTATTCCTTCCCATGGACTCCAATGTCGTCTATTGCTCCTGATGCTCGACCTCCTCCTTACCTCATCACTTGTTTCGACAGTAATCGATCATTAAGGTGATTGCAAAAAGACAGCAGTATGTGTACACGCATCCAGTGGAGCAGAAGCTGAACGTGCACAGGGCCAAATTACTGGTACTATAGTCCTTCCCTTTGCATGTAGTTCACTATGGAAGTAGTATGTAGTAGAATATAGAAATCAATCTTTTTTATGCACCCCTGATGAGCAAAAGGGTAACGATGTTTTAAACTTTTGACTTTCAGGCTCCATATCTCACCATCCACAACAGCTTCGATCGTGAGACTACCATCATTTTATAGACAATCATCTTGGCTACCTGATACATAAATTAGGCTTGCAACTATTTAGCATATAATAATTATGCAGATTCTTCTCATGTAACTACATTGTTACTGTTTTGCTCCTGGTGGTTGTGTCCATCCATTTCAAAGCCAAGAGATGGACGTCCAAGCTAAATCTGGTAATAAAAAAGCCGGCTCATTACAAGGTATATCAGCTCTGGCACGATAAACATAGCAGTGGAGGTGCCTCGTATGCTTTGTAATAGTGAGATCACAGACATCCATGCAAGCACTGTGCAACACGCATTACACAAGTCTGGAATAGTGGCCCGAAAAAAGGTGAAGAATCCTAGAATTCAATATCGTCATAAGAAGCGTTGGTTTGTGTTTGCAAGAAAGTACAAACAGTGGGCAGTAGAAGATTGGAAACAGGTGATTTGGACTGATGAGACAAAAATCAATAGACTGAGCTCTGATGGGTGCAAATGAGTCTGGAAGAAGCAAGGGAGAAGTGGGCTAACAGATCGACAAATTAAAGGAACTGTCCGGTTCGTGAAGGAAGCCTAATAATATGGGGTTGTTTCACAGCAAAAGGCATTGGATAACCAGGATCGATGGTGGTCTTAATGCTGAGCTACATGTGAGTATCCTACAAGTTTCCTTGTAGTATCCTGGAGTACTATGGGTATGAAAAGGGTGACATAGTGTTCCAGCAGGACAACGACCCGAAGCATACATCAAGATTGGTGAAGAAATGGTTCATTGACAATGAAGTAGAGGTGCTGGATTGGCCCCCACAGTCCCCAGACCTCAACTCAATCAAACACTTGTGGGTAGAGTTAAAGAAAAAGCTGTATTCGTACCCAAGTGAGTCGACCAGCATGCACCAACATTGGGAACATGTAGAAGAGGCCTGGGAACAGAGTTAAGTCGAACAATGCTTGAATCTGATTGAGGGCATGCCCAGAAAGATTCAGGTAGTGTTGAAAGCCAATGGTGGATTTACAAAATACTAACAAAATAATATAAATTAAAATTTCGAATTTTAGGAGCAAAACAGTAACAATGCAGTTACATGACAAAAATCTGCATAACTAATCATATGCTAAATAGTTTCATGTCCAATTTATGTATGAGATAGCCAAGACAATTCTCTATAAAATGATGGTAGTATCACGTTCAAAGCTGTAGTGAATGGTGAGATATGGAGCGTGAAAGTCAAAAGTTCAAAACATTGTTACCCTTTTGTTTGTCAGTGTAGTGGTCAAATATTGGCACTGTGCAGCCCTTTTATGTAATTCTCATACAAAGGAGGATTTTCAAGAGATTGCAGACCACAGCAGCAATAATTGGCATATTTTGCCACGCACCTAACCAGCCTAAACCCATACCAGCAACTGCCCCTGCTTGGCCAACATATCGTATCGTATCGGCAGATACTAGTTTTCAGGTTCCTGTCCCTTATGGCAATAATCCAACGGCCATGTTTGATCCATCCCCCATGTTCGGCCCATCTGTTATTAACTGTAATACATATGTAAATGCTAAATGCCATCCGATTCATAGTATATATTCGTATAGTTTTCGATTTTACACGTAAAATATAGAAATCATTTTTTTAAAAAGGGATTCATGTCTACAGTATAAAAAAAAATTCTGTACTTTCAGTAGTTTTCCATTTGACAGAACAGAGCCATTTACAATTTTAGGGGGTAATTTATTAATATGAAATACACCTAAATTAGGCATATTTCAGTTGCAGATGGTGGCGCAACAGTTGGGCCACTATCTGTGACTTTTCCCCGCTCACACCAGGTTTAAAATTGGGCATGGCGTGGGTGGGGAAGGGGATGGGCCGGCAGGCCTGTCTGATTCATCATTTTCTAGGCATAGAAAATGGTCTAAATGTAAGACAGCAAGAAAGCTGTCTTACATTTAGAACTCTTGGTAACCACGGGTGAATCTAAATTCCCCTCGGTCAGGAAGGGAACGTAGAGACAAAAGAAGAGGGGTGGGGGGGCGCACAATAGGGTAGTATGTTAAAATACAAACTGAATTGTTTAAAAAATAGAGGTGCTCACCTTTTGAGGTTGTGCAATAATAGACACAACTCTATTGTAGGTATGTAGGTATATCAAGACCTTTTGGATCCGTGAATGCAGCCGCAGAAGGAGTGTCTTTGGGATCGGGTGCCCAATCCCCCAAAGGATGCTTGTACTAAGAAAGGTTCTGATCAGGCGCAAAATCACAGGTTCCAATACGTCTCTGTAGGTGAATCTTCTTTATTTTCATAAAAAGTAAGATGGTGTATAGAACAACGCGTTTCGGGGCTCAAATTGTCCCCTTCATCAGGTTAACAGTAGTCACAATAGCTAATAGTAGATACAGGTATATATAGGTGTAAAAAAACCGCCAAAAACGGGTTACCTGGGGGCTGCCCATAGATGGGAGGGGCTAATAAACTTCATCATATGTGTTGTTAGTTAATGCTGGTGGTGCATAGGTGGAATAGTGCAAGTAATGGATAGGCGATTCTTTATTAAATATCAGTGTACTATAATTGGTAAACTAAAGTCACATGACCGCTGCACTGCGGTCATGTGATAGAAGCAGGCCGGCTGCTGTGTTCAGTGAGCGCTCTGCTCCCCTTTGCCTCCTCTCTGGGCGGCCGGTCGTGTGATCGCTAGACTCGCGATCACATGGCCGGTATTGTGACTACTGTTAACCTGATGAAGGAAACAATTTGAGCCCCGAAACGCGTTCTATACACCATCTTACTTTTTATGAAAATAAAGAAGATTCACCTACAGAGACGTATTGGAACCTGTGATTTTACGTTTAGAACTGGCACTGGATGATCCGAGGTTATGGAGAGGCCTGCGCCTCTTCATAACTTTGGTGGATACTCCGCCAGCTGAGAGATGAGCGAATCAAAGTTGACAAAGTGGAATTCGATCCGAATTTCAGTAAAATTTTGATTCGTAATGTAACGGATCTCCTAGCACCCCGACCGGGTACCTCCGTTGATGTATGCTGCCAGTGCTTCCCGAGGACTTTAAGCACTCCACTCTACACCAAAACCACCACAGGAGCCAGGAACAGGAACAGCTCTTACAAGAGCTAGAAGTAATAGCCAGGTGTCACCACCAGACATCTGAGAAGCTCTGACAGACGTTCTTCAGAACCTCCTCCTTGAGGTTCCTTTTGTTTTGCTTTCATTTTCTCATCTCATTAGCCTCTCTCAGCTGTCATGTAGGTGCATTGATTACGTCTCTTCAAATCCCTTCCCATACTGCATCACTTTGCGGTTTATACAACTTCCTGGAGTGTGTGCATGCTGGATGCTACTGCTGAGTCTTCTACAGATAAGTTTTGTTCATTCATTTGTATTTTCCTGTTTGCTGGATCCCAGGTGACCCTGACTCCCTCCGTATCAAGTGTAGGGAGACGGTGGTCGTGTCCCCTCACTATTATAGGGTGTTCAGGTGTTATACAGTCGAGGAACGAGGATATGCAATCATCTACCATTGAGATTTTTGCATAGGCTGAGCAGTTAGGGAGAGAGCCAGGTCTGTTGCAGGGCTATCCCTTTGGTTCCTTAGTTTTGGATCCAGTCAGTCGGATCTTCATTTTGTGTCTTCTAGTTTTCTGTACACCTTCCGTGACATTATAAACCGCCAAAACCGTCTTAAGCATTAATACGGTTTCAACCTTGATTGACCGCATGCAGGGTCTTTCACTGGAGGTAGAAGATCTCCGGAAAACTGTCTCTCAGTTTGAGGTGACTGTTTTTGCTTGCGTTCATGGAATTTGTTCTGAGCCTAAAATCTTGCTTTCGAATACGTTCTCCGGGGGTAGTGAGAATTTTGTTCGTTTTAGAGAGGCTTGCAAACTCCATTTTCGCCTACTTCCCCATTCCTCTGGTGATGAGGAGCGGAGGGTGGGGATCATCATCTCGCTGCTCAGGGATAATGCTCAGTCTTGGGCCTTTTCGCTGCCGGTGGGGGCACGGCCCCTCCGTTCAGTGGATTAATTTTTTTTAGCCCTGGGTCAGATATATAATGATCCGGATCGTATTGCTCTGGCTGAGTCTAGACTACATCTTTTATGTCAGGGTAAACAATCCGCAAAGATATAATGCTCAGAATTTCGGAGATGGGCAGCTGATACTGGTTGGAATAATGCTGCACTCCGAAGTCAATTTTGCCATGGTCTTTCAGAGGGATTGAAAGATGCATTTGCCTTTCATGAGAGACCTACCTCCTTGGACTCTGCCATGTCTCGGGCCGTTCGTATTGACAGGCGTCTTAGAGAGAGAGGAGAGATCACTCCTTACTGTCATACTCAGTCCCAGGACAGTGCAGCGGTCTCATTCAGTGCACAGGGGTCTCAGTCGCTCTCAATCCCTTCTGAGCAGGGGCCCATGCAGCTGGGTTTGCTTGCATCTGACAATAGAGGATTCAACTCTCATAGGAAGGTTTGTTTCTGTTGTGGAGGTATAAATCATTTGGCAAAGGAGGAGGAGGCGGTTCTGAAGAACGTCTGTCAGAGCTTCTCAGATGTCTGGTGGTGACACCAGGGGAGTATACACGTATAGCAATCCCCACACACATGAGACGAGGCTCTATGTTGAATGTAAAACAGCAACTCTTTAATGGGTTACTTTTCAGCCTTTTATGCAGGTCTCCTAGCAAGGGACACTCCCCCTGGGGCCCTTGTAGAAGACTGTGACAGTTTACATTTTAGCCAATCACATGCATTTACAGTATTGAAACCTTCCCAGCAATTGTACAGAAAAACAACTTCCCTCTGTTTGTAACGCAATCAACAAAATACAATGAGCATTGTCTTTGACGCAATTAACTAACACACTGGCATTGTCTGAGATGCAATCAACAAAATACAATTACCAAACATAATGGTCTAACTTAATCACTCACAGACAGAAAACACTCATTTTTCCCAACACACAGAAAACACCTCAAAACCCCACACATCCCCATAATGTATACATCCATGGATAGCTCTGATCTGGGTGATCCAAAAATCACCCAGATCCGGGCAGAGGTTCCTGAATTTCATGGAAGTCACATTTGGCCGGCCGCAAACATGGCTTTCCTGCCCAAAACAGTTCCACAGATTTAAGCTGTGCGGCCGGTCTGTCTTCTCCTTCAAAGTTAGTATGGGCCATAATCCTGGGGCAAGAGGCTGGCAACCAGGCCCCTCCAAAACCCAGTGGCGAGGTTGGTTTTGCCACACGTACCAAATCCGAATTTCCTCACGCTTTGTGGTAACGAATCACATTTTTTTCTAAAATGGCTGCTGCACGTGTGAGGACATGGAGCAAGGAACTCTGGGAAGGCGGGATCACCCATAATGCCATGCATACAGCCAATCAGCAACCAGCCAGCACTGTGATGTCACAGCCCTATAAATAGCCTCATCCATCTTGAATTCTGCCATTTTCCAGTGTACTTAGTGCAGGGAGAGAAGTCAGCAGGAGCTAGGGACAGTGCTAGGATATGTGCCCCCTCAGAGTGGTTATGCCAGATTATGTGTCCCCTCACAGTAGTAATGCCAGATGATGTGCCCCTTCACAGTATTTATGCCCGGTTATGTGCCCCCTCAAAGTAAATATGCCCAGCTATGTGCCCCCTCAGAGTGGTTATGCCAGATTATGTGCCCCTCACATTAGATATGCCCACATATGGGCCCCTCACAGTGGTTATGCCAGATTACGTGCCCCTTCAGATTAGTTATGCCTTCATATGCGCCCCCTCATAGTTATGCCTTCATATGTGCCCCCCTCACAGTAGTTATGCCAGATTAGGTGCCCCCTCAAATTAGTTATGTCAGATTAGGTGCCCCTCAGTAGAGATGCCAACTTTTGTGCCCCCTCACTCTAGTTGTGTCCATCAAACACCCCTGCCCTCAGTCTGCAGCGTTATAAAAAAAAAAACATACTTACCTTCTTCCCTGGTGACAGGAGGCAGATTCCTGGGCTTTCAGCTCTCCTCCCACAGCCAGCAGCGCGATGTGGGGCCAGCAGGGGGAGCTCCTGAGCTCTGAAGATCAGTGAAGCAGGGAGCAGAGAGGTTTCCCTGCTTCACTATGGAAACGGAACTGCCTGGCCGGGTGAGTCAGTGCGCCCCCCCCCCCCCCCCCCCCCCGCCCCCCGCCCCCATATTATACATGGAGCGCTCTGATGGGGCCCAAAATTGCCACTGTATTTCATGCTGGGCCCCATCAGAGAGCTCCATTACATGTGAGTACAGCAGGGCCCCTGCCAGCAGCCTGGGGGGTCCACAGGCGGCCAGGCCCCCTGGAGTGCCGGGCCTGGTCCCAACAGCAACCCCTGTATGTACGCTACTGGCTGCATCACCCAGTGGCACGCAGCCGTTTTCAGGCAGTCAAGGCTCCACCAACTCAGCCGAAGGGAGCTGTCTGTACTTCCCATCAGCTACCAGTCCTGATGCTCCTGCTCCTCGTCAGTCATTGCTTAGGCAATCGATCAACAAACAGATTGCCAAGAGACAACAGTATGTGTGCACTCATCCAATGGCGGAGAAGCTGAATGTGCTCCTGGCCAAGTTGCTGGTGCTGCAGTCCCTCCCTTTCAAAGTGGTGGAAGAGTGGTGCACCTTTCAGATAACTGATGGCTTGTGACAAGCCGAGGTAGAGAGTCCCAAGCAGTCATTTTTTTGCCAAAAAGGCAGTACCAGCCCTGCACACACATGTAGAACAGAAGGTGAGCCTGTCGGTGCCTGCCAAAGTGCACGGCAGCGCTGACATGTGGAGCTGTAACTACGGTAAGGAACAATACATGTCCTTTACGGCCTACTGGGTGATAATAGTTCCTGCACAGCCACACCTGCAACTTGGCCAGGTGACACCGCTTCCGCTTCCACGTTGTCACGCCGTTGGTCCTGCGACAATGTCCGCCTCTGCCTCTTCTTCCTCCACCGTGTCCTCAGCCTCCACTGCAGGGACAATTCACAGTGCCCCTCCAGCATACCACATGTGCAGGGCAGGGCGGTGTCACGCTGTTCTGCACCTTGTTTGCCTGGGCGAATGGAGTCACACAGAGGTGAATTGCTCTGTATCCTTCATCAAGAAATCGAATCCTGGCTTTCTCCTTGACAACTGAAAATCGGAACCATGGTGACCGACAACCGGAAGAACATGGTGTCGGCGCTGCATCAAGGAGGACTGAGCCATGCTCCCTGTATGGCACACGTGTTCAATCTGGTTGTTAAGCGGTTCATGAAGTCTTCCACCCATCTGCAAGACATCCTAAAAATGGCCAGGAATCTTTGCATGCACTTCAGCCACTCGTACACCGCAAAACACACCCTCCTTGAGCTGAAGCGGCAGAATGGCATCCCCCCAACATAGGCTGATATGCGATGTTTCCACCAGTTGGAATTCCACCCTCCATATGTTTGACTGACTGTACGAACAGAGAAACGATTTCTTGATGATCCAAGCGGACAGGAGTACTCCCCTGTGTAACTTCGATTTCAGCCAGTGGCAGCTCATGCGTAACACCTGCCTTTTGCTCAGGCCCTTTGAGGAGGCCTCGTTATTTGTCAGTCGCCAGAACTTCGGAATGAACAATGTGATTCCACTGCTTCATGTCTTGGAACAGATGCTGGTAAATCTGGCTGGTCAGGGGACTGGAGACGTGGTGCCTACATCTCACGGCCACATGAGCCCTGTGGGGGCTGAACTGGGGGAGGAGAAAAACATTGGAGGAAAAGCAATGTGTATCGAAATGGGTGGTTTTTCTACACAGGTGACAGGAGAGGAGGAGCAGGAGCAGCCAGAGGAGCTACAGGCGATGAGGAAGAGGAGGCAGAGGACCCAGACACACCTTGGCAGAATGCAGTGGAGATGGAGGCAGGGAGTCCCTCTGAGTCACTTGCACAAATGACCTGATGCATGCTCACTTGCCTGCGTAGTGACAGTGAAATTGTCACCATTCAGCAGAGGGATGACTTCTGGCTCTCCACCTTGTTGGACCCTCGCTATCGGTCCAAAATTGGGCCCTTTTTTGCACCCACTGAGAGGGAGGACAAATTTAACTACTATAGAGACATCCGATATAGTGAGTTGGCCACTGCCTATCTGCGCCATCTTCCATCCTCTCGCAGGTCTGACCGGGGGGCCCTCTGTGCTGACGTTCCACTGCCATGGCTACTGGGGAGGGGTGGAATGGCAGGAGCAGTACCAGCTCCATCAGCAGCAGCCTGAGTCTAGAGTCACTGATGAGCAGCTTTCTTCACCTGCCTAGTGAAGAAACTACTCACCAGCAGCAGCATGTAGACCTGGAGCAGAACCTGAACCAGCAGGTGGTGGCATACTTGGACAGCACCCTGCCACCCCACATTGAAGATCCGCTGGACTACTGGGCAGCTAAACTGGACTTGTGGCCGCAACTGGTCGAGTTTGCCCAGAAAAGCTGCCCTTCCCAGCCAGTAGTGTGGCATCAGAGCGGGTGTTTGGTGCGGGGGCCATAGTTACCCCAAGAAGAACTCTCCTGTCCACCCAAAATGTGGAGAGACTGACCTTTGTCAAGATTAATCAGGTGTGGATCATCCAGGATTTCCACCCACCAATGCCTGATGCATCAGACTAGATCATCCATGGTGCCACACCAACACTTTGATAAAAGACACCGGTTTATTCTGGCTACCTGCCTTAGCTACTATTGTGATGCTGCCACCCGCCTGATACCACACATCTGATGCCAAGCGGTCCTTCTTTCACCCACCATCTTCAGCTGGTACTGGTATTGCCATCCACCTCCCCACTCTTTAACCAGGTCACTCTGTGGTCTCCTGATGCTGCTGCCACCTCCACACTATGTCACCTTGCCACTCTGTGGTCTCCTGATGCTGTTGCCATCTCCCCTCCACACTATGTCACCTTGCCACTCTCTGGTCTCCTGATGCTGCTACCACTTCCACACTATGTAGCCTTGCCACTCTGTGGCCTCCTGATGCTGCTGCCACCTCCACACTATGTCACTTTGATACTCTGTGGCCTCTTGATGTTGCTGCCACCTCCACACTATGTCACCTTACCACTCTGTGGTCACCTGATGCTGCTGCCACCTCCATACTATCTCACCTTTCCCTCTGTAGACTCCTGATGCTGCTGCCACCTCCACACTATGTTACCTTGCCATTCTGTGGTATCCTCATGCTGCTGCCACCTCCACACTATGTCACCTTGCCGCACTGTGGCCTCCTGATGCTGCAGCCAACTCCACAAAGTCATTGTGCCACTCTGTGGCCTCCTCCTAATGCTGCTGCCACCTCCACACTCTGTTATTGTGCCACTATGTGGCCTCCTGATGCTGCTGCCACCTCCACATTGTCATTGGGCCACTTTGTGGTCTACTCAGGCTGCTTCCACCTCACCACTATGTCATACAGCCACTCTGTGGACTTCTCATGCTGTTCCCACCCTCTCCACTTCATGACTGGACCACTATTTTGCCTTTCGGCCTGGCTGACATCATCATTTATTTGACCCTTCTTCGGATCTGTCAGAAGGAAGGAAAAATGAGACGCACAACTGATCCTGTCTGTGTAGCAGCTGTAAGGCCTGTATGGCCCCATCAGAATTGGCTTGTGATTAGGTAGCCAAAAGCAGGAGTGGGTATAAAACACAGAAGACCTGCAAATATTTAATTCACGTGTCATCTCTGTTTTGGATCCACTCCTGTTTTGTTTGGCATTAGCAATACTGATGGATTACTGACCAAATGCTGACCGAGTGAAGGCGGATGCTCCACAGATTAGAGGAAGGGCAAAATAATCAGTGACGTCAACACAAACCCACTCTGTTGGGGGGCTCGACTTGTATAAGATTTTAATAGAACAGGTTCTGTAGACATCTATGTGGAATCAGCTGACGACAGTGTAAAAGGAGTGTGCTTCTTCTTGGCGCTAACATGGAATTGTAAGGCTGAGTTTATACTTCCTACTATGCTTATTTGGTCAGGTTTGGCCCCATGACTGTCCAAATAAGTGAGGTGTGCAAGGATTCTAAGAGCAACGCCTGTCATCTACATGTCATACTGACTCACAGTATTATTTCACTACCAAAGCAGACTCCCTATGCATGTTACTGCAACTCACAGTGTTCTACACCACTATAAAGGCTCTCTGCACCCAGGAAATAGCATTTTTTTTATGCGATTCATCGCAAATAAATTCAGATTGAACCAAATTTTTTCATAAAATTCGGCGAACCGGCCCGTTCGGACTTGAAAAATTATCTCAACTCTAATCAGGACCAATAGACAAAAGGAAAGAAACGACTGCTTAATTCTGCTGAGGTTGAGGAGCCCTGACTGCTGGAGAAAGGGGGCAGGCCACAGTGGTTGCTGCACAGGGCTAATGTGCCAACATTAGCACCCTGACCGAGCTTCACCTTTTGCCCATATATCCTGCATACTGCCACGCTAACTTCCTCCAGCGACTTGATAAAAAAATCCCACATTGCAGAGTATGGTATTTTACCCCAACAACCATGCTGACTGCCTGCCACTGCCTTTTTGAACCCGTTCACAGATAGTTGTTTCCTGACAGGTAGGCACCTTAGTTGTAGGCGGCCTACCCCAGGCACATTTGGCTGCAGATCTCCCACTGCTTCAATTGTGCTGGCTCTTCGGCACGCTGCCACCCTGCTGCTGTCTTACGGGTCAGCTGCCACCCTCACCACCTGATGAAGATGATGATGATGCCCACTCTTTACCCGGCTCACACGTGCAATTAGTTACATCATCATCCACTACTGTCTGTTCTTCACTTATATCATCCTCCCCAGTCTCATGGCCATGTCCCTAACCGCTGGTAACACATGCTTCCACTCGAATGTCATAATCACTAGTTGCACCCCTAAGGGGGAACACAGTGGACCTCTCCACCAAGTCTGTGCTGGCCCAAGCTCGTTCTCGCTGAAAAGTGGAGCAGAGCCGACAGCATGCATTAGATCCTGAGCAGAAGGTGCACCAAAAGCAAGAGGCAGGTTCAGGGCAGGTAACAGCACAGAGGTTGTTCCTGGGCCATGCTAACTAAGTCTGGTGTTAGAGGAACCCACTGATTCCTGGCTGTTTGTATCTGTTGTGACCTGAGATGATGTTGAAGAGTGAGTCAACCATTCCAGTACAGTGGCAGCTCTGGCCTGTTGCTGCAGCTATCACCACCTCTTCTTCTGCTGCTACTTGTTTCAGCTACAACAACATTTTCGCCATTGCCTGTTCCTTTTGAGGGCCCAGGCAACTGTCTGTTGGCCATAGTGTACAGTAATTGAATCAGTTATGTAACTATGTAACTAGGTATGAATAGCACAGCAGTTGAACTAGATAAACATGCCTATATATTAGACTGCTGGTTGACGCTGAGTCGGATGCACATTAAGTCTATGTATAACAGAACAGATTAAGTATAAGTGGTGCAACAGGTGAACTAGACAAGCACACCTATATATTATACTGCCTGTTGACGCCCAGTCTGATATACAGTAAGTCTATGTAAAACAGAAAAGATGGCTCAGCAGATGAACTAGGTAAAGGCGCCTATATATTCGACTGCCTGTTCACGCTAAGTCTGATAGACAGTAAGTGTTTGTATAACAGAGCAGATTAAGTATAAATGGCGCAGCAGGTGAACTAGATAAATGTGCACATTTTGATGCCATATTGAATAACCCAATAGAAGATCAAACCTAAATCAACCAAAATGACACATAAAATTATAAAGTTTTATCTTTTGACAAGAGACAGGTCACTACTTTCTACTTAGATGGCAATCTATTTTATCTAGAAAGTGCATGTTTGTGACCAGATTTGGAGCTTTGTATCCAAAAAACTGAGCTTTGAATGATATGAATAAGCACAGAATGTTCAACCTTAAAAAGATGTTAAATTTAATTTTTCATCAGAGTACATGCCCACCAACTACTTACCCACCAATTTATCTTTCAGAGGTAAAGGATTGTCAGGATGGAAGAAGATCAAATAGCCATAGTTGGCATAGGATGCAAATTTCCTGGAGGTGAGTGTTATAACCATGGTGAACGTAATAATAAAGAAAACAAACTTCAGTTAGTCTCTCACTAAACTTCACGTACAAGATTTTCCATTAAAGGTGTTGTCCAATGAAAACTATTCTGCTGTTTTCAAACTAGCACCTGGATCTAAATACTTTTGTAATTGTATGTAATTAAAAATGTAGTGTCGTTCTCGCTGTGGTGGAAACACTGTCACGGAATGTGTACAGGTAACAAGGCAAAGCAACATGTATAAACGACTCGCTGGATCCAAAAACTAAGGAACCAAGGGAGACCCCTGCAGAAGACCTGGCACTTTCCCTGGCTGCTCAGCCTATGCAAAGATCCTAATGGTGGAGGTTTGCATATCCACGAACCTTGACTATAAAGCCCTGAGCACCCTACTATAGTGAGGGGACACGACCACCGGCTCCCTACACAAGACACGGAGGGAGTCAGGGTCATCTGGGATCCAGCAAACAGATATTAACATATAAAAGTACACTTAGCTTTGAAGCAAACAGGAGGACAGATCAGCGTGCACACACACTCCAGGAAGTAATATAAGCCGCCCAGAAAAGCATTCTGGGGAGGCATTTAAAGGGAAGCAATTAAGACATGACAGCTGAGAGAGGCTGACGAGAGGAGGAGCTGAATACCACAACACAGAAATTCAAGGAGGAGGTTCTGAAAGGCCTCTGTCAGAGCTTCTCAGCTGTCTGGTTGTGACAGTACCCCTCCCTCTACGAGTGGACTCCGGACACTCAGAACCCACCTTCTCAGGATGGGACCTATGGAAAGCCCTGATGAGACGAGAGGCCTTAATGTCCGTCACTGGGACCCACATCCTCTCCTCAGGACCATACCCCTCCCACTGAACAAGGTACTGAAGAGAACCGCGGACAAGACGAGAATCCACAATCCTAGAGACCTGAAATTCAAGATTCCCATCAACCATAATCGGAGGAGGAGGCAAAGGCGAGGGTACAATGGGTTGAACATAAGGTTTCAATAAGGACTTATGAAAAACATTATGGATCTTCCAAGTCTGAGGAAGATCAAGACGGTATGCAACAGGATTGATGACAGACAGGATTTTGTAAGGCCCAATAAACCTAGGACCCAACTTCCAGGAGGGAACCTTCAATTTGATATTCTTGGTAGACAACCACACCAGATCACCAACATTCAGGTCCGGACCAAGCACACGTCTCTTATCAGCCACACGCTTATATCTCTCACTCATGCTCTTTAGATTATCTTGAATCTTTTGCCAAATAGATGACAAAGACGAGGAGAATCTGTCCTCATCAGGTAAACCAGAAGACCCCTCTCCCGAGAAAGTCCCAAACTGTGGATGAAACCCATATGCACCAAAAAATGGTGACTTATCAGAGGACTCCTGACGACGGTTATTTAAAGCAAACTCAGCAAGGGACAAAAAAGAACACCAATCCTCTTGATTCTCCGCCACAAAACAACGCAGATATGTCTCCAGATTCTGATTGACGCGCTCTGTCTGGCCATTCGACTGCGGGTGGAAAGCAGAAGAGAATGACAACCGAACCCCCAAGCGAGAACAGAAAGCCTTCCAGAGTCTGGAAACAAACTGCGTGCCCCTATCAGAGACTATGTCTGAAGGAATACCGTGCAACTTGACAATGTGATCAACAAATGCCTGCGCCAGCGTCTTAGCATTGGGCAAACCAGGAAAAGGGATGAAATGCACCATTTTGCTAAAACGGTCCACCACCACCAGAATCACAGTCTTCCCCGAGGAACGAGGCAGGTCCGTGATAAAGTCCATGGACAGATGTGTCCAAGGACGGGAAGGAATGGGTAAGGGAAGGAGAGGACCTGATGGCCGTGAATGAGGGACTTTGGCACGAGCGCAAGTCTCGCAGGCTGCCACAAAACCCTCAACCGACTTACGAAGCGCAGGCCTCCAGAATCTCCGAGCGATGAGATCCAGTGTGGCTCTTACCCCCGGGTGCCCAGCAAGGACCGTATCGTGGTGTTCTTTAAAAATCTTGTGTCTTAAAGCGAGAGGCACAAACAACCTCCCAGGAGGACAAAGATCAGGAGCCTCTGACTGGGCTGCCTGCACCTCTGCCTCCAATTCAGGAAAAAGAGCAGAGACCACCACACCTTCAGCCAAAATGGGACCCGGGTCTTCAAAATTCCCGCCTCCCGGAAAACAACGTGACAGGGCATCTGCCTTCACATTCTTAACTCCAGGGCGGAACGTGACAACAAAATTAAACCTAGAAAAGAACAACGACCATCTGGCCTGTCTCGGGTTCAGACGCTTGGCTGACTCCAAGTAGGCCAGATTTTTATGGTCAGTAAATACGGTAATAGGGTGTCTGGCTCCCTCTAGCCAATGGCGCCATTCCTCAAAAGCCAACTTGATGGCCAACAATTCCCTATCTCCCACATCGTAATTTCTCTCCGCGGAGGAGAGTTTTCTTGAGAAAAAGGCACACGGTCGCCAATTGGCAGGAGAGGAACCCTGAGACAAGACCGCCCCCACACCCACCTCAGAAGCATCAACCTCAACTATGAAGGGTAAAGAAACATCAGGTTGCACCAAGATGGGAGCGGAAGCAAAATTTTCCTTGATATCAGAAAAGGCCTTACGCGCCTCTACTGACCAAGAAGAAAAATCTACCCCCTTTCTGGTCATATCAGTGAGTGGTTTAACAATAGAAGAATAATTCAAAATGAACTTCCTGTAATAATTGGCAAAGCCCAAAAAACGCATCAGCGCCTTTTGATTCTCAGGAAGCTCCCACTCAAGCACAGCGCGGACCTTCTCGGGGTCCATGCGAAAACCAGAAGCGGAGAGAAGAAACCCCAGAAATTGAATTTCTGGAACCGCAAACACACATTTTTCCAGTTTCGCATATAATTTATTCTCCCGCAGGATGAGCAAAACCTGACGTAAATGTTCCTTATGAGTTTTGAAATCGGGAGAAAAAATCAAAATGTCATCCAAATACACCAATACAAATTTTCCCATCAAATGATAAAAAATGCTGTTCACGAAATGCTGAAAAACGGCTGGGGCATTCATCAAACCAAAAGGCATAACCAAATTCTCAAAATGGCCCTCAGGGGTATTGAAGGCCGTCTTCCATTCGTCCCCTTCTCTGACCCTGACCAGGTTGTATGCCCCTCTTAAATCTAATTTGGAAAAGACTTTAGCCCCAACAACCTGGTTAAACAGGTCCGGGATCAGAGGAAGCGGATAAGGGTCACGAATTGTGATATTGTTCAGCTCCCTGAAATCCAGACAAGGTCTTAAAGAACCATCTTTTTTCTTAACAAAGAAAAAACCAGCGGCAACAGGTGACTTTGAGGGTCGTATGTGTCCCTTTCTCAGACTCTCAGAGATATAAGTACGCATAGCGATCCTCTCAGGTTGGGAAAGATTGTATAAACAAGATTTAGGCAGCTTGGCGTCTGGGATGAGATTAATAGGGCAATCGTACTCCCTGTGCGGGGGCAAATCCTGAACTCCACTCTCAGAGAAGACATCCGAAAATTCAGAGAGAAAAGATGGTACAGTCTTAGTAGCAACCTCAGAAACAGATGTCGTGAGGCAATTCTCTCTGCAAAAGTCACTCCAACCATTTATTTGCCTCGCTTGCCAATCAATGGTGGGGTTATGTTTAGTGAGCCAGGGTAGCCCCAACACTAGAGGAGTCGGCAAACCGCTAAGGACGAAACATGACACATCCTCAACATGAGCATCACTCACAATTAAACGGATATTGTGAACTATGCCCTTTAATGACTTCTGAGAAAGTGGAGCGGAATCGATAGAAAACACAGGTATATCCTTTCTCAAAGCGCACACCTGGAAACCATGAGTTATCGCAAAGTGATTATCAATGAGATTGACCGCTGCTCCACTATCCACAAAAATCTCACAAAAAATGTTCTTGCTCTCTAGCGCCACCCTAGCCGGCAGGACAAAACGGGAACTACAAGCAAACGGAAAATCTTCAATTTCCGCCTCAATCCTGCCAATAGTAACAGACGGAACATTTTTCAAAGATTTTTTCCTCTTTGTTTCTTTATTATACCCAGAGAACTGCCTGAATCTCCTAGAGGGACAAATATTTGCCAAATGATTAATACCTCCACAACAAAAACAAACCCTCTCATGCGGGCTGAATCTTCTATTGTCAGAAGCAATCAACCCCAGCTGCATGGGCTCCTGCTCAGAAGGGGCTGACAGCGACTGAGACCCCTGCGCAGAGAATGGGACCGCTGCACAGTCCTGGGACCGAGTATGACAGGAAAGAGAGATCTCTCCTCTCTCTCTAAGACGCCTGTCAATACGAACGGCCTGAGACATAGCAGAGTCCAAAGAAATAGGCCTTTCATGAAAGGCAAATGCATCTTTCAATCCCTCTGAAAGACCATGGCAAAATTGACTTCGGAGTGCAGCATCATTCCAACCAGTATCAGCTGCCCAACTCCGAAATTCTGAGCAGTATATTTCTGCGGATTGTTTACCCTGGCATAGGAGACGTAGTCTAGACTCCGCCAGAGCAATACGATCTGGATCATCATATATCTGACCCAGGGCTAAAAAGAATTCATCCACTGAACGGAGGGGCCGTGCCCCCTCCGGCAGCGAAAAGGCCCAGGACTGAGCGTTACCCCTGAGCAGCGATATAATGATCCCCACCCTCCGTTCCTCATCACCAGAAGAATGGGGAAGAAGGCGAAAATGGAGTTTGCAAGCCTCTCTAAAACGCACAAAATTCTCACTACCCCCGGAGAACGTATCCGGGAGCGAGATCTTAGGCTCAGAACAAGCTCCATGAACGCAAGCTGAACCGGTCACTTGAAGCTGAGACAAAGTCTTACGGAGGTCAGCTACCTCCAATGAAAGACCCTGGAAGCGTTCAGCCAAAAGTGAAACCGGATCCATGCTTAAGACGGTTTTGGCGGCTTATAATGTCACGGAATGTGTACAGGTAACAAGGCAAAGCAACATGTATAAACGACTCGCTGGATCCAAAAACTAAGGAACCAAGGGAGACCCCTGCAGAAGACCTGGCACTTTCCCTGGCTGCTCAGCCTATGCAAAGATCCTAATGGTGGAGGTTTGCATATCCACGAACCTTGATTATAAAGCCCTGAGCACCCTACTATAGTGAGGGGACACGACCACCGGCTCCCTACACAAGACACGGAGGGAGTCAGGGTCATCTGGGATCCAGCAAACAGATATTAACATATAAAAGTACACTTAGCTTTGAAGCAAACAGGAGGACAGATCAGCGTGCACACACACTCCAGGAAGTAATATAAGCCGCCCAGAAAAGCATTCTGGGGAGGCATTTAAAGGGAAGCAATTAAGACATGACAGCTGAGAGAGGCTGACGAGAGGAGGAGCTGAATACCACAACACAGAAATTCAAGGAGGAGGTTCTGAAAGGCCTCTGTCAGAGCTTCTCAGCTGTCTGGTTGTGACAAACACATGCTAAGTTCCGTCCTTCAACTGCCTCTTGAGCTGTAATAGGGAGAGAGCTGCAGCAGAAAGGACACACCCTATGATGTCAGCAGAAAGGGCATGCCCCTAACCTGCCAGCATGATGTAAATCTAGCAGCACAACTGGTAAAATTAATGCAGAGATCTCTGAATCCATGTGAGGTACAGGGCTGGCTCTAGCTTTGTTATAAAGAGGTTCTCATGTACTATATGATGTCTTATTTTCACTTTTTACATTCATTATAGGATAACCCCTTTAATTAAATAATGTTCTGTGGACAATTATCTGCCTTAACAGTAGCATTATATGTGCCAAGTTTGGCACATTAATTAGTTTAAGGACACAAGACAGAACTTATTAGACATAGTTTAGCATAACAAAAATGGTAGAATGTTTGAATAATAGAAAAAAGACATCAAATGACATATAGTACTATAATGCAGAACAATTTCTCGATAAACTAGGAGCCTAGCACTCAGGCATTTTGGTATCGTATCTGGTACCTGATAAAGAAAGAAACCAGGGCAAGTCCTCAGTTTGATTTATCCCCAAAGAAATTACCCCTAGCAACACTTATTTATTCTTTATAAATAGGGTTAAAGGGAACCTGTCACCTGGATTTTGGGTATAGAGCTGAGGACATGGGTTGCTAGATGGTCACTAGCACATCTGCAATACCCAGTCCCCATAGCTCTGTGTGCTTTTATTGTGTAAATAAAATGATTTTATACATATGCAAATTAACCTGAGATGAGTCACAGCTTGAAAATATGACTCTTCTCTGGTCACACAAGTAAGATATGACTCTTTTATGTTAATTTGCATATGTATCAAATCAGTTTTTTTTACACAATAAAAGCACACAGAGCTATGGGGACTGGGTATTGCGGATGTGCTAGTGGCGATCTAGCAACCCATGTCCTCAGCTCTATACCCAAAATCCTGGTGACAGGTTCCCTTTAAGCTAATTGAAGTTAAAAAAGTGTACTTCGATTCAAATTTCAGGAAAATTTCGATTTGCTGCAATGCCCTGGCCATCTTGCTTGAAGAACCAGCGTGAAATCTTGTGTGCAATGACATATGACGTCACCACGCCAGCTGACGTGATGATGTCATCATGCGCCGCACAAGATTCCGCGCTGTATCTTCAAGCAAGATGACCATGGCGGACAATTTTTTTTAAAATATATATATGATCAAACTCTAAAATATTGATCTTAGATGCCATGATCTTGGTGAATCACATTTTATGACTCTCTTTTAGGATGCTGTATTCACAATCTTTGTGGGCTCATGGGTTTTATTACTATGACACCTTTCTTTGAGCACATATTAGAGACAAATTAATGCACTTATCAAACCTGTCATAATGGTATGCATGTGTACATACTAGTGTTAGTAGATTCTGGTTCAACCTGCTTTGGACGAATCAGAATGTTGTTGGTGCTTTCACTAAACATTATGAGTTCCTGATCACTGTACCTTCATTATACAGCACTGGCTCCACTACGGCCGAATGAAGATGGCTACCAGTAAAAAGAGACTATGTGAGTCTTGCACATGCACTGTTACTGTAAGTACATGCCAAACTGTATTGCAGAATGAATCTGAACCTGGATTCTTTGACTGTTCGGCATGCACTGGTACTTACAGTAACAGCTCATGGGCGAGACTCACATAGCCTTGCATTACTGGCAGCCATCTTCATTTGACCATAGGGGAGCCAATACTGTGTAATGAAGGTACAATCAGGAATTTATATTGTTTAGTGAAAGCACCAAAATGAAAAGGATGAATCTGAATCTACCAACACTAATACATACCAAACTGAATACTTAATCTGGTGAACTCATTTTCATCTTTTAGCTGCAGATTCACACATTTCCAGCCTCATCTTCTGTCATTCAAGATGGCTAAAATGCTTCACAGACTACCTGTAATCCAAGACACTTCCTGCTGCCCTCAGATTGGCCAGAACTGCTCACGAGAGCAGAGCTGGCCAATTCGAAAGCAGCGCTGGACAATAAGGAAGTGTCTTGGATTACCAAATGCACAGTGTGCATCAGGTAGTGTAAGATGATGTGTGGTTATCTGGGATGACAGAAGAGAAGACTGGGAATTGGCGTATCTGTAGTTGAAAAGATGAAAAGCCACCATGAAAGTACACTGTTCACTCTCTAGTTCATGTGAATTTTTTTCTTGAACCACAGGGTCGTTTTAAGATTAGAATACTCACTTATTTTATATTTCAGCATTAAAAATAAATTAATCCATCAGTGTAATAGAATATATTCAATAGATAAAACCGCAAAACCCCTTATGTGTTTACTGATCCTTTTGAATTATTATCAGTTACGTCAATAAATCTTTCTTGGTGTACAGACATCTGATGGGCCTGCAAAGTAAAACAAATCCAAAATGTGAAAAAAGCCAGCACTCCTTCACTTTAAAATGTAAAGTTTTGTTGTATATGCTTGGTTTTACTTATCTAACGTATTCTGAGACAGTTTTTCTGGTGACACATTGTACTTCATAAAGATACAATTATGAGACGCACAGGAGTGGGAGCCCAGTATATTTTATTTCACATTGTACTTCATGTTAACAGTAAATTTGAGTCAATATTTTTTTTCCTTTATTTATAAATAAAATTCAAAAATTACCAAAAATTTTGAACAATTCACAATTTTCTAAATTTGAAATTCTCTACTTTTAAGACAGATAGTAATACCTTATTAAAAAGTTATCAGTCAACATTCCCCATATGTCTACTTTATCATTTTTAAAATGTCATTACATTTTTTTATTACATTAGAAGGCTTAGAATATTCAAAGCAATTTTTCATATTTGTAAGAAAATTTCCCATGCTGTTTTTTTTTTAAAGCACCAATTCAGTTCTAAAGTGATTTTGAGGGGCTTACGTAATAGTAACCACCCATAAATTATCCCATTTTAGAAACTAAAACCCTCAAATTATTCAAAACTGATGTTACAAACTTTGTTAACTCTTGAGATGTTTCAGAACAGCTAAAGGAAAATGAAGGTGACATCTCAAAAGTTTTTTTTTCACTTTTTTGCAGATTTTCTATGTTTTTTCTTGTTAATCCATTTTCCTTCAACACACCAAGGGTTAAAAGCAAAATAAACCTCAATATTTATTACCCTGATTCTGCAGTTTACAGAAACACCCTTATATGTGGTCATAAACTGCTCTATGGGCACATGGCAGTGGTCAAAAAGGAAGGAGCGTCATATGGTTTTTGGAGGGCAGATTTTGTTGAAATCGTTTTTGGGCACCATGCAGTATTTAAAGAGACCCTGAGCTACCAATACAGTGAAAAACCCCAAAAAGTGACCCCAGTTTGGAAACTATACCCTCAAGGAATTTAATAAGGGGTGTACTGAGCATTTTGACCTCAAAAGCATTTTACAGAGTTTAGAAACACTTGGCTGTGAAAATGGAAAATAGCCCCAAATTCTTCATTTTCACAAAATACCCATTTGCTCCTGAATACAGCAACACCCCATATGTGATTGTAAACTGTTGTAGGGGAACACTGCAGAACTCAGAAGGTAAGGAGCGCCATATGGCTTTTGCAGTACATATTTTGAATAGGGTTGAGCAAACCCGAACTGTAAAGTTCGGGTTCGTACTGAATTTTAGGATTTTTTAACCCCAAACATTTCAGTAAAAGTTTGTGTTCGGTGTTCAGCGATTTCTTAGCGCTTTTTGAAAGGCTGCAGAGCAGCCAATCAACAAGTGTTTAACTGTCTGACCTTATAAGCCATCACAGCCATGACTACTAATGGCATGGCTGTGATTGGCCAGTGCAACATGAGACCCAGCCTCTATATAATCTGGAGTCACGTAGCGCTGCAGGTCACTCTGCTGTGCTTAGTGTAAGGAGAGGATGCTGCTGTGAGGGAGAGAATAGGACAGAATCTGTTATCAGAACTCCAATTGAACTCAGCGATCTACATAGATATAGTTGTGTGGGTGCAGTGCTCAATCTTTTTACCCTGCCCTGGGCCCAGTGCCAGAGAAAAACAACTTTTATCCGTCTGTTAATTAGGTGGGCGGCGGCGGCGGCCATTTTATGCAAGCTCAGTGCATAAGCACTGCATCTGTGCTTTAGTGACATTTAAATCCAAGATTGAAATACTGCAATAATAATCTGGCTTTGAAAAAATGCCCATTTTTGGCAATTTTCAACATTTGGTGCCTTTGCAGGATTAGTCAGTGTGAAATTTAAGCTAGAAATAGAGCTATAATTTTCTGGGTTTTTAAAAACACTATTTTACAGCCCTTGCAGCATCAGCATGTGTGAAATTAAAGGGTTATATACTGCTGTCATATTCAGTTATTAAACAAACACCAATTTTTGGCAAAATAATAAATTTTGCAGCCTTTCCTGCATATGTCATTGTGAGATAAACACTTTAGATACTGTGGTTCTATTCAGTTATTTGAAAAACAGCCATTTTGGACAAAAAAACTTTAATTGCGGCCTAGTCTGCATCTGTACGTGTGAGATAAAACCTTTACATACTGTCATTCTATTTTGCTATTAATTAAACACCCATTTAGGGCAAGATCCTAAATTTGAGAAATATAAGGAGAGCGTCAAATAAGGGACGTGGCCCAGGTCGTGGTGCTGCTGTTGGAGCTCCTGTTGCAGGGAGAGGACGTGGTCGATCGTACCAGCTACACGCACAAGTGAAACCCCTTCCTCAGGTGTGAGTAAGCGACAGAACCTGCAGCGGTATTTGGTCGGGCCGAATGCGGGTCTACGAATGGTGAGACCAGAACAAGTACAAACTATAGTAGATTGGGTTGCTGACAGTGCCCCCAGTGCCTTCACATTGTCTCCCACCCAGTCTCCTGCTAAAAGATCAGAGTTGGCATCTGCAGCCGATGTCCATCATTCTTTTACCTCACCCCCTTGCAAATCAGCAAAGCAGTCTGAGCCCCAAGTCATGCAGCAGTCTCTTCTGCTTTTTGATGACTCTGTTAGAAGTGGAAGAGATTGAGTGCACCGATGCCCAACCACTTATGTTTCAAGATGAGTACATGGGAGGACCATCGCAGCACGTCTCGGATGATAACAAAACACAGGTGCCAACTGCTGGGGCTTTCGGAAGTGTGCAGACTGACAAGGAGGGCAGAGGTGAAGACTGGGTGGAAGATGATGTGGAGGACGATGAGGTCCTCGACCACACATGGAATCAAGGTCATGCGTGTAACCTAAGTAGTTCGGAGGAAGAGGCAGTGGTCGCACAGAGCCACCAGCACAGCAGAAGAGGGAGCAGGGTGCAAAAGCGAAGCGGCCGTCCCCTAGACAGTATGCCTGCTACTGCCCACCACAGCAAGAGACCGAGTACACCAAAGCCAGCCAGACAATGTGCTGACGACAAGACACGAGTGGTTTGCACGCTGTGCAATCAGAGCCTGAAGCGAGGCATAAACGTTCTCAACCTGAGCACAACCTGCATGACCAGGCATTTAAGTGCAAAGCACAAGCTGCAGTGGGGTAGACACCTCAAAAACCAAAAAAGGTCTCCGGCTCCTCCTGCTTGCTCTTCTGCTGCAGTCTCGGCCTCTTCATCCACCTCTGGAGTGACAGTGCCACCTGCCACCCCGCAAAGAGAAAGTACCCCCCTACCCACCCACGATCCCTGGCCCTGAATACCAGCATTTAAAAATTACTGGCCTTTGAAATGCTGTCATTCCGTCTGGTTGAGACAGAGACTTTTAAAGGCGAGCCATCCCTTCTCTGCACAACCAAGTGGGGGACAAAATCAGGTGTGCACTGCGCAACGCCATCTGTGGCAAGGTGCACCTCACTACGGATACGTCGACCAGTAAGCACGGTCAGGGACCTTATATCTCCATAACAGCACACTGGGTAAATGCAGTGGCGGCTGGGCCTGAGGTGGATAGCAGTTTGGCGCATGTCCTTCCACCACCGCTTCAGTTTGCCTCCTGTTGCTTCTTCCTGCTATTCCACTTCCTCATCCTCTACCGGCTCCTCATCCGGTCAGCATAACACCTTCACCACCAACTTCAGCACAGCCAGAGGTAAACGACAGCGGGCAGTTTTAAAACGAATCTGTTTGGCGGCCTGGTAGTGTGCGATAATGTGCAAAATCTCGTAGCAGCTCTGAGACTAGCCGGTTTGATGCACATCCCTTGCCTGGTGCATGTTCTGAATTTGGTGGTGCAGAGATTCCTTAAAAATTACCCCGATATGTCAGAGCTGCTGCATAGAGTGCGGGACATCTGTGCGCGCTTTCGGCGTTCTCACCCTGCTGCTGCTCGCCTGTCACCGCTGCAGCGTAACGCCGGCCTTCCCGCTCACCGCCTCATATGCGACGTGCCCACAAGGTGGAACTCCGCCTTGCACATGCTGGCCAGACTGTGCGAGCAGCAGCAGGCGATAGTGGAGTTTCAGCTGCAGCACTCACGGGTGAGTCGCTCGGCAGAACAGCACCACTTCACCACCAATGACTGGGCCTCCGTGCGAGACCTGTGTTCCTTGTTGCGCTGTGTCTCGAGTACTCCACCAACATGGCCAGTGTTGATAACGCCGTTCTCAGCGTTACTATCCCACTTCTATGCCTCCTTGAAAAAACGCTGCTGGTGATGACGGAAGAGGATGTGGCACAGGAGGAGGAAGAGGGATCATTTCGTAGGGTTTCCGGCCAGTTATTCACAAGTGGCTCCGAGGGTGGGTTTCTACACCCACAAACGCCAGGTACACAATTGTCCAGCCAGGGCACAGTTCTGGAGGATGACGAGGTGGAGGATGAGGAGGAGGAGATGGAGGAACCATGTCCACAGCATGGTGGCACCCAGACCAGCTCATGGCCATCACTGGTGCGTGGATGGGGGGATGCAGAGGACACAGACAATACACCTCCCACAGAGGACAGCTTTTTGTTGCCTCTGGGCAGCCTGACACACATGAGCAATTACATGCTGCAGTGTCTCCGCTATGACCGCCGAGTTTCCCACATTCTAACTTGTGCTGACTACTGGGTGGCCATGCTGCTGGATCCCCATTACAAGGACAACGTACCGTCCTTAATTCCCTCACTGGGGAGGTGATCGTAAGATGCGCGAGTACAAGCGCATGCTGGTAGACGCGCTGCTGGTGGCATTCCCACCTGACAGAGGGAAGCACAAGGCGAAGGCAGAGGAGGAGGTCGCCAATGCAGCTGGAGCACCGCCAGCACCTCAGAAGGCAGGGTTAGCATGGACGAAATGTGGAAAAGCTTTGTCAGCACTCCACAACAACCAGCACCACCAGCTTATATGGAATGTCTTAGCAGGAGGCAGCATTTAACCAACATGGTGGAGCAGTATGTGTGCACACGCCTACACGTACTTATTGACGGTTCTGCCCCCTTCAATTTCTGAGTCTCCAAATTGGGCACATGGCCTGAGCTTGCCCTTTACGCCTTGGAGGTGCTGGCCTGCCCTGCAACCAGTGTATTATCTGAACGTGTGTTTAGCATGGCAGGGAGCGTTATCACAGACAAGCGCAGCCGCCTGTCCACTGTGGCTGTGCGGTACAAATCGTAGCGGGCGCATGCGCAATGCGATGCCCGCTCCTGGCAGGGCATCGCAATACCTATTGCGCATGCGCCCGCTACGATTTGTACCGCACAGCCGCAGTGGAAAGGGACAGGGGAGGGGAGTAAACGGGCGGGCAGAGGCGCACGGAGGGCGGAGTTATCAGCCGTTTAGGAGGTGCCAGCCTGGGGCTCCGAGGATTGAGAGACCGCCCTGGGCACTTGAGAGGGCTCAGAAAATAATCTTATAACTTCGTTTTCTGCAAATTGAAAAGTCCGTTTTCTACCACAAAGGTACCGTTTTTATGTTCTGGCTGGATCACATAACCCTATTTTAATGGTCTAACATGCTAAAATGTGGTGACAGACTCCCTTTAACCAGCCATTGTTATACTACATCGCAATTGCTCATTCTTGTATTTTGGATATTTCACACTCTTTTGGAGTGTACCCTATTTTTAAAAAAAAATTATTAAAACCAAAAAACAGTGTTGGTTAGCTTGTCCTCTTCCACCTACACAGCTACGTCCACCGCCTCCTCAAACTCCTACTCCATTTGGAACTCCACCTCATAAATCTATTTTTTTTTTATTTGTACGTATTTTATTTTATTTGATGTCATTTCACTACTTTGTCTGCTACATTTTCGGGCGAAATTCACCAATTTTTGGGTGTGATGTACCACTGCTATACCTAGTAGACAGGTTAAAAAAAATTCACAAATTTGTCTGTTACATTTTCAGGTGAAATTAACCAATTTTGGGGTGTAATATACCCTTCCTCTACCTAGTTGACAGCTTAAAAAATTTCACTACTTTTTCTTTTACACTTTCGGGTGATATTAAACAAAAAAAATTCTGTCATAGACCCCTGCTCTACCAAGTAGACAGGTTAATACATTTCAATAATTTCTCTGTTACATTCTTGGGTTCATATTTTTACAATTTTGGATGTGAATAAACCCCTGCTCTGCATAGGTGACGGAATAAAATTTCAGAAATTCTTCTTTAATTGATGCGCGCCACCTCCTTTCATTCAATGCTTAAACTTTAACAAGTTGTCCCACATTTGTGCTTCAATAATTTGTCACACACTTGCGCTTTAATAATTTTTCCCACATTTGCGCTTCAATTATTTCTTCCATATTTGCGCTTTAATAATTTTCCCCATATTTCCGCTCGATCCCCAAAAAATGTAATCTATTTATCTCCATTGGATGTGCTCTCTTTTTCTCACACTCCCTCTCTGGCGTGGAACCCTGATTCGCTGATAACAAAGATCAACATGGTAGGCTCAGAAAAGAACATCGAAAGTTGATAGAGAAGATATCCAAATGGATGGTGGACGCCACAGGGACTTGCGATAAGGCAGAAGTTATCTAGAGTCAACAAAGCGGCAGCAGGGCCTCTCATGGCTAACGTTTCCAAATCCAAAATACCACAGTGACATTCCCTATAATTTTTTATTAATCATTCAAATAACAGGGCATCTTAAGAGTACTGTATTGTTATTTATCGTCACTACCTCCCCGAGTTGGGAGTGGGTAATTGCCGCGTGCCCCCTCCTTTTCTTCAATTCTTTCGTTTTAATAGCTTTTCCCACATATTCGCTTGATCATAATTAAATTCCATGCATTGATCTCCCTTGGATGTGGTCTTTCTTTCTGACGCTCCCTTTCCGGGGTGGAACCCTGATTCGCCGCTAACCGTCATCAACATGGTAGGCACAGAAAAGAACATCGAAAGTTGATAGAGCAGATATCCAATTGCATCATGAACATCACAGGGACGTGCGACATGGTGGAGCAGTATGTTTGCACATACCTACACAAACTGACTGTTGGTTCTGCCCCCTGCAACTTCTGGGTCTTCAAATAGGGCACATGGCCTGAGCTTGCCCTTTACGCCTTGGAGGTGCTGGCCTGCCCTGCAGCCAGTGTATTGTCTAAACATGTGTTTAGCACGACTGGAGGGGGTTATCACAGGTTATATTTCCCAATGTTTTGGGGTGTACCCTAATTTAAAAAAATAAATAAAAAATTTAAAACAAAAAAGCAGTGTAGGCTACCTCCTCCTCCTCCACCACCTTCTCAACCTCCTACTCCATATGGACCTTGTCCTCTTAGATCAAGATTATTATTTTTAATTTTTACTTATTTTATGTTATTTGAAGTCATTTCCCTATCCACATTTGTTTGCAGAGCACTTGCCATGCTCTTAACCACATTTTGCTGGCATTTGCAGCCCTCTAGCCCTTTCTGTGACATTTTTAGAGCCATTTTAGTGCTCAAAAGTTCGGGTCCCCATTGACTTCAATGGGGTTCGGGGTCAAGTTCGGGTCCTGAACTCGAACTTTTTTGTGAAATTCAGCCGAACCCGTCGAACCCGAACATCCAGGTGTCTGCTCAACTCTAATTTTGAAGGATTGGTTTACGGGCACCATGTTGTAATGGAACAGTATCTGAGGTACCAATACACATTTTTTTTATAAACATAAGTTTTTCTCTATGTGGAAGAACGAGTGAAACGTTTTCAAGAAATCTACAGTACGTCCAGTGGCCTTGATTTATTCTTTACAGATTTATTTTTTGTGGTTCTATTTTGGGGCATATGCAAAAGTTTGATCACTTTTTATTTCGTTTTTTGGGAAGCAGGATAACAAAATACAACAATTACTTTTTGTGTTTTGTTATTGCAGCATACACCATACAGGAAAAATGTTATCTTTATTCCGCTGGTCAGTGCGATTTCAGAGATTTTTTATTTATTTTTTACATTTTACCACTTTTACATTTACCACTATCATGTTTTTGCATTGCCATTTTCTGAAAGCCATAATTTTTATTTTTTATTTTTATTGTCTTATGTAGGGGCAAATTTTTTTGTAGGATGAGGTGATGCTTTCATTGGCACCTTTTTCGGTTCATACGACTTTTTGATCGCTCGATATTATGCATTTCGTAAGGTATTGTGACAAAAAATGACTGTTCTTACAAAGTTTTTATTTATTTTTAAAGCTTTCAACTGGCAGGGTAGATTATGTGATATTTTTTTAGAGAAGGTTGTTATGGATGTGGTGATACCTAATATGTCTTTTTCTGAAAGCCATATATTTTTTTAAATTTTTCAGGCAATTGCAGGATGAGAAGATGGTTTGATTGGAACCATTTTGGGGTACAAACAACTTTTTGATCGCTTGGTACTACGCTTTTTGTGAGGCAAGGTGACCAAAAAATTGCATACTTATTATTAACTTTTTTTTTTACGGCATTCACTTGACAAAAAAGTTCATGTGATAATTTTATAAAGCCAGTCATTACAGACTAGGCAATGCCTAATATGTATATTTTTCTTTTTTTCCTATTTTATACAATTTTATATGACTTAATTGAAACTTTAATTTTTTACTATGTACAACACTTTATTTTCTTACTTTTTATTTTGTCCCACTCCGGGACTTCAACTTTTGGGGGTCTGATCCAATCTACAATTCATTACAATACATCAGCAACAGCTGTGCCCCTGCCACTGATCAAGCGGGCACACTGGACAGCTAGTCACATCCCGCTGCACTGTACACGGCGCTGGTTGGGAAGGGGCTAAACTCAATATTCATAGAAATTCATAGAAATGTTTTAACATTTTTGGCTGTTTTGCTTTTTTGTTTCAGTAGTACTATGCCATTGGAAATGAAATACTGTACATATTAATGTCCTTCTGTAGCAGTCAACACAAATGCTAAAACCTCCTATGTAGATAGGTTATTCATTGTCATTTTACTGCTGATGTCCGAAAATAGTATGTGAAGGGTAATCCTCATCATAATAGTATGTGTAAAATTGGGATAACTACATGACAGCTCTATTGTTGTCTTGACACTCTTAGATAAAGAAACCCACAGAAGACCATTATCCTTATCCGTGTAATGTGTGATGATCTAACTGACTCACTAAGTTGTGGAGTGACTTTAAAACAGTATGTAATAAAACAATTATGGAAGTGTACTGTTAAGAACATGCTGCCAGCATTAAAATGAGGTTTACAAGACACCTCACACTCTTGCATATTTTGAACCAAGTTTGTTCATAAACCGAGGTGTAACTAGAAATGAATGGGTCTCACAGTAAATTTTGAAAGGACCCCCACCCCCCAGCAACTTCTTCGCAACCTACACTCCTGTGGCTAGTCAAGATCTCTCTCTCAGTCCAGGCCCAGCAGCCGCTCCGTCTGTTTCCTACACGTATTTATTGTCACTGTATATAATGTCTTTGTACAGATGTAGCAACGTTAGCGATCTCTTTTTTCATATAACAAAAGCAATGAATCGTGATACTAACCTGCAAGTCATAACAAAGCCAGTAGATGGCAGCATTAACCAATCCTAATTAAACCACAGTAACTGTTTTAACTAAATTATATCTATCTCTTTTTAACACATTAAGCTTAATTTTTAAATAGTTATATATTATTTTTTATTATTATATACTTTAAAATAGTTTAAATTATTTAAAAACATTATTCATAACACACAGGCTATATGCCAAAAGCCGGGTATGATGCAAGCCAGCACCTAAAACAGGTAACCGAGATACCTTACAATGGCAGTCTGGTGTACTATTAGATTTTTAAAACCATCTCTCATCTAACTGAGAGTCAGTAAATCTCAAAGTTGCCTGAGAGCTCTTGGATAGCTTGGGGGACCCATGCACCTAAATCTTTATCATTAGGGTGACAAAATTATAATTTTTTATTTTTTTTATTGCTAGCTAATTCTTCTCTAACTGCTTAGGAAGGCTGCATAAAAATTTACGGCTTTCTAATTGTTCTAATATATATTTAACCACTTCAACCCCGCTAGCCGAAACCCCCTTAATGACCAGGCCACTTTTTACAATTCTGCGCTACACTACTTTCACTGTTTATTGCTCGGTCATGCAACTTACCACCCAAATGAATTTTACCTCCTATTCTTCTCACTAATAGAGCTTTCATTTGGTGGTATTTCATTGCTGCTGATATTTTTACTTATTTTGTTATTAATCAAAATGTAACAATTTTTTTGCAAAAAAACTTAAATTTTTCACTTTCGCTAAATTTATTGTTCTACATGTCTTCAATAAAAAAAAATGTTTGGGCAAAAAAAAATGGTTTGGGTAAAAGTTATAGCGTTTACAAACTATGGTACAAAAATGTGAATTTCCGCTTTTTGAAGGAGCTCTGACTTTCTGAGCACCTGTCATGTTTCCTGAGGTTCTACAATGCCCAGACAGTAGAAAAATCCCACAAATGACCCCATTTCGGAAAGTAGACACCCTAAGGTATTCGCTGATGGGCATAGTGAGTTCATAGAACTTTTTATTTTTTGTTACAAGTTAGCGGAAAATGATGATTTTTTATTTTATTTTTTTCTTACAAAGTCTCATATTCCACTAACTTGCGACAAAAAATAAAAAAATTCTAGGAACTCGCCATGCCCCTCACGGAATACCTTGGGGTGTCTTCTTTCCAAAATGGGGTCACTTGTGGCGTAGTTATACTGCCCTGGCAATTTAGGGGCCCAAATGTGTAAGAAGAACTTTGCAATCAAAATCTGTAAAAAATGACCGGTGAAATCCGAAAGGTGCACTTTGGAATGTGGGTCCCTTTGCCCACCTTGGCTGCAAAAAAGTGTCCACATCTGGTATCGCCGTACTCAGGAGAAGTTGTGGAATGTGTTTTGGGGTGTCATTTTACATATACCCATGCTGGGTGAGAGAAATATCTTGGCAAAAGACAACTTTTCACATTTTTTAATACAAAGTTGGCATTTGACCAAGATATTTTTCTCACACAGCATGGGTATATGTAAAATGACACCCCAAAACACATTCCCCAACTTCTCCTGAGTATGGTGATACCATATGTGCCACACTTTTTTGCAGCCAAGGTGGGCAAAGGGGCACATATTCCAAAGTGCACCTTTCGGATTTCGCAGGCCATTTTTTACACATTTTGATTGCAAAGTACTTCTCACACATTTGGGCCCCTATATTGCCAGGGCAGTATAACTACCCCACAAGTGACCCCATTTTGGAAAGAAGACACCCCAAGGTATTCCGTGAGGGGCACGGCGAGTTCCTAGAATTTTTTATTTTTTGTCACAAGTTAGCGGAAAATGATGATTTTTTTATTTTTATTTTTTTCCTTACAAAGTCTCATATTCCACTAACTTGCGACAAAAAATAAAAAATTCTAGGAACTCGCCATCCCCCTCAAGGAATACCTTGGGGTGTCTTATTTCCAAAATGGGGTCACTTGTGGCGTAGTTATACTGCCCTGGCAATTTAGGGGCCCAAATGTGTGATAAGTACTTTGCAATCAAAATGTGTAAAAAATGGCCTGCGAAATTCGAAAGGTGCACTTTGGAATGTGTGCCCCTTTGCTCACCTTGGCTGCAAAAAAGTGTCACACATCTGGTATCGCCGTACTCAGGAGAAGTTGGGGAATGTGCTTTGGGGTGTCATTTTACATATATCCATGCTGGGTGAGAGAAATATCTTGGCAAAAAACAACTTTTCAAATTGTTTTATACAAAGTTGGCATTTGACCAAGATATTTTTCTCACCCAGCATGGGTATATGTAAAATGACACCCCAAAACACATTCCCCAACTTCTCCTGAGTACGGTGATACCAGATGTGTGACACTTTTTTGCAGCCAAGGTGGGCAAAGGGGCACATATTCCAAAGTGCACCTTTCGGATTTCGCAGGCCATTGTCACAACCAGACAGCTGAGAAGCTCTGACAGAGGCCTTTCAGAACCTCCTCCTTGAGTTTCTGTGTTGTGGTATTCAGCTCCTCCTCTCGTTAGCCTCTCTCAGCTGTCATGTGTTGGACTAATTGCTTCCCTTTAAATTCTTCCCCAGAAGGCTTTTCTGGGCGGCTTATACTACTTCCTGGAGTGTGTGTGCATCGCTGACTCTGTCCTCCTGTTTGCTTCAAAGCTAAGTGTTGTACCTTTATCTGTTATTTTCTGTTTGCTGGATCCCAGGTGACCCTGACTCCCTCCGTATCTTGTGTAGGGAGCCGGTGGTCGTGTCCCCTCACTATTGTAGGGTGCTCAGGGCTTTATAGTCAAGGTTCGTGGATATGCAAACCTCCACCATTCGGATCTTTGCATAGGCTGAGCAGCCAGGGAAAGTGCCAGGTCTTCTGCAGGGGTCTCCCTTGGTTCCTTAGTTTTTGGATCCAGCGAGTCGTTTATACATGTTGCTTTGCCTTGTTTCCTGTACACCGTCCGTGACATTATAAGCCGCCATAACCGTCTCAAGCATGGATCCGGTTTCACTTTTGGCTGAACGCTTCCAGGGTCTTTCATTGGAGGTAGCTGATCTCCGTAAGACTTTTTCTCAGCTTCAAGTGACCGGTTCAGCTTGCGTTCATGGAGTTTGTTCTGAGCCTAAGATCTCGCTCCCGGATACGTTCTCCGGGGGTAGTGAGAATTTTGTGCGTTTTAGAGAGGCTTGCAAACTCCATTTTCGCCTTCTTCCCCACTCCTCTGGTGATGAGGAACGGAGGGTGGGGATCATTATATCGCTGCTCAGAGGTAACGCTCAGTCCTGGGCCTTTTCGCTGCCGGAGGGGGCACGGCCTCTCCGTTCAGTGGATGAATTCTTTTTAGCCCTGGGTCAGATATATGATGATCCGGATCGTATTGCTCTGGCTGAGTCTAAACTACGTCTATTATGCCAGGGTAAACAATCCGCAGAAATATACTGCTCAGAATTTCGGAGATGGGCAGTTGATACTGGTTGGAATGATGCTGCGCTCCGAAGTCAATTTTGCCATGGTCTTTCAGAGGGATTGAAAGATGCATTTGCCTTTCATGAGAGGCCTATTTCTTTGGACTCTGCTATGTCTCAGGCCGTTCGTATTGACAGGCGTCTTAGAGAGAGAGGAGAGATGTCCCCTTCCTGTCATACTCAGTCCCAGGACAGTGCAGCGGTCCCGTTCTGTGCGCAGGGGTCTCAGTCGCCGTCAGCCCCTTCTGAGCAGGAGCCCATGCAGCTGGGGTTGATTGCTTCTGACAATAGAAGATTCAGCTCGCATGGGAGGGTTTGTTTTTGTTGTGGAGGTATAAATCATTTGGCAAATATTTGTCCCTCTAGGAGATTCAGGCAGTTTTCTGGGAGTAATAAAGAAACAAACAGGAAAAAATCTTTTAAAAATGTTCCGTCTGTTACTATTGGCAGGGTTGAGGCGGAAATTGAAGGTTTTCCATTTGCTTGTAGTTCCCGTTTTGTCCTGCCGGCTAGGGTGGCGCTAGAGAGCAAGAACATTTTTTGTGAGATTTTTGTGGATAGTGGAGCAGCGGTTAATCTCATTGATAATCAATTTGCGATAACTCATGGTTTCCAGGTGCGCACTTTGGGAAAGGATATTCCTGTTTTTGCTATCGATTCCGCTCCACTTTCTCAAAAATCATTAAAGGGCATAGTTCACAATATCCGTTTAATTGTGAGTGATGCTCATGTTGAGGATGTGTCATGTTTCGTCCTTAGCGGTTTACCCACCCCTCTGGTGTTGGGGCTGCCCTGGCTCACTAAGCATAACCCCACCATTGATTGGCAAGCGAGGCAAATAAATGGTTGGAGTGACTTTTGCAGAGAGAATTGCCTCATGACATCTGTTTCTGAGGTTGCTACTAAGACTGTACCATCTTTTCTCTCTGAATTTTCGGATGTCTTCTCTGAGAGTGGAGTTCAGGATTTGCCCCCGCACAGGGAGTACGATTGCCCTATTAATCTCATCCCAGACGCCAAGCTGCCTAAATCTCGTTTATACAATCTTTCCCAACCTGAGAGGATCGCTATGCGTGCTTATATCTCTGAGAGTCTGAGAAAGGGACACATACGACCCTCGAAGTCACCTGTTGCCGCTGGTTTTTTCTTTGTTAAGAAAAAAGATGGTTCTTTAAGACCTTGTCTGGATTTCAGGGAGCTGAACAATATCACAATTCGTGACCCTTATCCGCTTCCTCTGATCCCGGACCTATTTAACCAGGTTGTTGGGGCTAAAGTCTTTTCCAAATTAGATTTAAGAGGGGCATACAACCTGGTCAGGGTCAGAGAAGGGGACGAATGGAAGACGGCCTTCAATACCCCTGAGGGCCATTTTGAAAATTTGGTTATGCCTTTTGGTTTGATGAATGCCCCAGCCGTTTTTCAGCATTTCGTGAACAGCATTTTTTATCATTTGATGGGAAAATTTGTATTGGTGTATTTGGATGACATTTTGATTTTTTCTCCCGATTTCAAAACTCATAAGGAACATTTACGTCAGGTCTTGCTCATCCTGCGGGAGAATAAATTATATGCGAAACTGGAAAAATGTGTGTTTGCGGTTCCAGAAATTCAATTTCTGGGGTTTCTTCTCTCCGCTTCTGGTTTTCGCATGGACCCCGAGAAGGTCCGCGCTGTGCTTGAGTGGGAGCTTCCTGAGAATCAAAAGGCGCTGATGCGTTTTTTGGGCTTTGCCAATTATTACAGGAAGTTCATTTTGAATTATTCTTCTATTGTTAAACCACTCACTGATATGACCAGAAAGGGGGTAGATTTTTCTTCTTGGTCAGTAGAGGCGCGTAAGGCTTTTTCTGATATCAAGGAGAGTTTTGCTTCCGCTCCCATCTTGGTGCAACCTGATGTTTCTTTACCCTTCATAGTTGAGGTTGATGCTTCTGAGGTGGGTGTGGGGGCGGTCTTGTCTCAGGGTTCCTCTCCTGCCAATTGGCGACCGTGTGCCTTTTTCTCAAGAAAACTCTCCTCCGCAGAGAGAAATTACGATGTGGGAGATAGGGAATTGTTGGCCATCAAGTTGGCTTTTGAGGAATGGCGCCATTGGCTAGAGGGAGCCAGACACCCTATTACCGTATTTACTGACCATAAAAATCTGGCCTACTTGGAGTCAGCCAAGCGTCTGAACCCGAGACAGGCCAGATGGTCGTTGTTCTTTTCTAGGTTTAATTTTGTTGTCACGTTCCGCCCTGGAGTTAAGAATGTGAAGGCAGATGCCCTGTCACGTTGTTTTCCGGGAGGCGGGAATTTTGAAGACCCGGGTCCCATTTTGGCTGAAGGTGTGGTGGTCTCTGCTCTTTTTCCTGAATTGGAGGCAGAGGTGCAGGCAGCCCAGTCAGAGGCTCCTGATCTTTGTCCTCCTGGGAGGTTGTTTGTGCCTCTCGCTTTAAGACACAAGATTTTTAAAGAACACCACGATACGGTCCTTGCTGGGCACCCGGGGGTAAGAGCCACACTGGATCTCATCGCTCGGAGATTCTGGTGGCCTGCGCTTCGTAAGTCGGTTGAGGGTTTTGTGGCAGCCTGCGAGACTTGCGCTCGTGCCAAAGTCCCTCATTCACGGCCATCAGGTCCTCTCCTTCCCTTACCCATTCCTTCCCGTCCTTGGACACATCTGTCCATGGACTTCATAACGGACCTGCCTCGTTCCTCGGGGAAGACTGTGATTCTGGTGGTGGTGGACCGTTTTAGCAAAATGGTGCATTTCATCCCTTTTCCTGGTTTGCCCAATGCTAAGACGCTGGCGCAGGCATTTGTTGATCACATTGTCAAATTGCACGGTATTCCTTCAGACATAGTCTCTGATAGGGGCACGCAGTTTGTTTCCAGATTCTGGAAGGCTTTCTGTTCTCGCTTGGGGGTTCGGTTGTCATTCTCTTCTGCTTTCCACCCGCAGTCGAATGGCCAGACAGAGCGCGTCAATCAGAATCTGGAGACATATCTGCGTTGTTTTGTGGCGGAGAATCAAGAGGATTGGTGTTCTTTTTTGTCCCTTGCTGAGTTTGCTTTAAATAACCGTCGTCAGGAGTCCTCTGATAAGTCACCATTTTTTGGTGCATATGGGTTTCATCCACAGTTTGGGACTTTCTCGGGAGAGGGGTCTTCTGGTTTACCTGATGAGGACAGATTCTCCTCGTCTTTGTCATCTATTTGGCAAAAGATTCAAGATAATCTAAAGAGCATGAGTGAGAGATATAAGCGTGTGGCTGATAAGAGACGTGTGCTTGGTCCGGACCTGAATGTTGGTGATCTGGTGTGGTTGTCTACCAAGAATATCAAATTGAAGGTTCCCTCCTGGAAGTTGGGTCCTAGGTTTATTGGGCCTTACAAAATCCTGTCTGTCATCAATCCTGTTGCATACCGTCTTGATCTTCCTCAGACTTGGAAGATCCATAATGTTTTTCATAAGTCCTTATTGAAACCTTATGTTCAACCCATTGTACCCTCGCCTTTGCCTCCTCCTCCGATTATGGTTGATGGGAATCTTGAATTTCAGGTCTCTAGGATTGTGGATTCTCGTCTTGTCCGCGGTTCTCTTCAGTACCTTGTTCAGTGGGAGGGGTATGGTCCTGAGGAGAGGATGTGGGTCCCAGTGACGGACATTAAGGCCTCTCGTCTCATCAGGGCTTTCCATAGGTCCCATCCTGAGAAGGTGGGTTCTGAGTGTCCGGAGTCCACTCGTAGAGGGAGGGGTACTGTCACAACCAGACAGCTGAGAAGCTCTGACAGAGGCCTTTCAGAACCTCCTCCTTGAGTTTCTGTGTTGTGGTATTCAGCTCCTCCTCTCGTTAGCCTCTCTCAGCTGTCATGTGTTGGACTAATTGCTTCCCTTTAAATTCTTCCCCAGAAGGCTTTTCTGGGCGGCTTATACTACTTCCTGGAGTGTGTGTGCATCGCTGACTCTGTCCTCCTGTTTGCTTCAAAGCTAAGTGTTGTACCTTTATCTGTTATTTTCTGTTTGCTGGATCCCAGGTGACCCTGACTCCCTCCGTATCTTGTGTAGGGAGCCGGTGGTCGTGTCCCCTCACTATTGTAGGGTGCTCAGGGCTTTATAGTCAAGGTTCGTGGATATGCAAACCTCCACCATTCGGATCTTTGCATAGGCTGAGCAGCCAGGGAAAGTGCCAGGTCTTCTGCAGGGGTCTCCCTTGGTTCCTTAGTTTTGGGATCCAGCGAGTCGTTTATACATGTTGATTTGCCTTGTTTCCTGTACACCGTCCGTGACAGCCATTTTTTACACATTTTGATTGCAAAGTACTTCTCACACATTTGGGCCCCTAAATTGCCAGGGCAGTATAACTACCCCACAAGTGACCCCATTTTGGAAAGAAGACACCCCAAGGTATTCCGTGAGGGGCACGGCGAGTTCCTAGAATTTTCCTAGAATTTATTATTTTTTGTCACAAGTTAGCGGAAAATGATGATGCTGGTGAAGTGCTGGTACTAGGTCCAGGGAGGGCTGCGCTGCTGGTGTATGCCTCACCACGTAATCCAACAGCGCCAGCCCCACTCTGCTGCTCTTGAAGCGGATTCTGCGCAACCTGTGGTCTAGCGACACGGGGCCGGGTACGCCTGGTGCTATCAGGGACCTCAGCCTCCTCGTCCGAACTTTGGGTCAGAGAGCCACTGCTTTCTACAGGTTCGTATTCTGACCCTTTAGATTCATCAGATGAGGGTTCCCATTCCTCATCCGATTGGGTCAGAAGCCTGTAGGCCTCTTCAGAAGAATACCCCCTGTTTGACATTTGGGCAACTAAATTTAGGGGTATTCCCTGAGACTACCCAAGAAAAAAAGCAAGCCTGTCTTACAAAGGGGAGGCTAGCGAAGCACCGGAGGCCGCTGCGGTTTATAAAAAATATCAAAACTGATTTTTTTATCGCCGCAGCGCGTGTAAAGTGAATGTGCAGTGATAAAAAAATATATATTTTTTTGTCACTGCGGTGGGGCGGGTGTGGGCGAACGCACGTGTGGGCGACTGATCAGGCCTGATCGGGCAAACACTGCGTTTTGGGTGGAGGGCGAACTAAAGTGACACTAATACTATTATAGATCTGACCGTGATCAGTTTTGATCACTTCCAGATACTATAAAAGTACAAATGCTGATTAGCGATACTCTAATCAGCGAATCAGTGACTGCGGTGCGGTGGGCTGGGCGCTAACCGATCCCTAAACTACCTAACCAAGGGGCCTAAACTATACTAAAACCTAACGGTCAATACCAGTGAAAAAAAAAAGTGACAGTTTGCACTGATCACTTTTTTCCTTTCACTAGTGATTGACAGGGGCGATCAAAGGGGTGATCAAAGGGTTAATTGGGGTGCAGGGGGTGATCTGGGGCTAAGTGTGTACTGTTGGTGCTACTCACTGTGAAGCCTGCTCCTCTGCTGGATCCAACCGACGAAAAGGACCAGCAGAGGAGCAGGGCAGCCATATAACAGATCATATTTACTAATATGACCTGTTATCTGGCTTCTCATTGGATTTTTTAAAAATCATCAGCTTGCCAGCCACGATCATTGGCTGGCAAGCTGATGACGCGACCCCCCTTGCCGAAATGCCGGCCCGAACTGCGCATGCGCGGGCCGGCAAAGCGCGTCATCTCGCGTCTCGCGAGATGACGCGTATATGCGTGACTCTGCGCAGCGCTGCCGCTTCCGAACCGCACATCTGCGTTAGGTGGTCCGGAGGCGGTTAATAACCCATCTATACTGTTTTGTTATGTAAACTAATTTGCATAAATATGAAAGAAATAGCACTTGTGAAAGACATAGTCTTATTGCCCTATATTATGCAGATTAGCCTACTTTCCATATTGGATACATAGTCTTATGTCCTCCTACCGTCTGCAGACTATTATCATTTTCCTCATGAACAGCGCCATCTATTGGATACATAGTCTTATGCCTTACATCATGCAGATTAGCATAAAGTTCTTCTCATGCACAGCACTGTCTATTGGATTCACAGTATTATGCCTTACATCAGGGGCGTAACTAGACTGTTATGGGCCCCAGTGCAAAACTTGAATCGAGGCCCCCCCCCCCCCAATTTTTACAAAGAGGCTGCAATTTTTTTTACACTAAGCCCAATGCATGGCTACACTCACCCAGTCCTAATAAAATCTGCTCCTACCTCATCCAGGGTGTCGCTGGCGTCGGCGTGATGTCCACTGGATCCAAAACAAGGTCCCTGCGGTGATAGAGAAAAAAAGAATAATCACATAAGGAAGGGATGGTGACTGCCCCTGTGAAATCACCAGCAGGGGGCGCTGTGCTGGTCCTGTAAGACTGAGCCATGCCAATGTATAGCAGGGTAATCTAGGACATTTCCCCTAAATGCTGGTACACAGTACTAATGCCCACATTGTGGCCCCTTCACAAAAGTTATGTCCTTCTTGTGGCCCCTCACAGCAGTTATGCCCACCTTTGTTCCTGTCACAGTAGTTATGCCCAGATATGTGCCCCCCTCACAGTAGTTATATCCAGATATGTGCCCCCTCACAGTAGTTATGCCCAGATATGTGCCCCCTCACAGTAGTTATGCCCAGATATGTGCCCCCTCACAGTAGTTATGCCCAGATATGTTCCCCTCACAGTAGTTATACCAGATATGTGTCCCTTCATAGTAGCGATGCCCAAATATGTGCCCCCTCACAGTAGTTATACCAGATATGTGCCCCTTCACAGTAGCGATGCCCAGATATGTGCCCCCTCACAGTAGTTATGCCCAGATATGTGCCCCCTCACAGTAGTTATGCCCAGATATGTTCCCCTCACAGTAGTTATACCAGATATGTGTCCCTTCATAGTAGCGATGCCCAAATATGTGCCCCCTCACAGTAGTTATGCCCAGATATGTGCCCCCTCACAGTAGTTATGCCCAGATATGTGCCCCCTCACAGTAGTTATGCCCAGATATGTTCCCCTCACAGTAGTTATACCAGATATGTGTCCCTTCATAGTAGCGATGCCCAAATATGTGCCCCCTCACAGTAGTTGTAGCCAGATATGTGCCCCCTCACTGAAGATATTCCGATATGTGCCCCTCACAGTAGTTATTCCAGATATGTGTCCCTTCATAGTAGCGATGCCCAGATATGTGCCCCCTCACAGTAGTTATGCCCAGATATGTGCCCCCTCACAGTAGTTATGCCCATATATGTGCCCCCTCACAGTAGTTATGCCCAGATATGTGCCCCTCACAGTAGTTATGCCCAGATATGTGCCCTTCACAGTAGTTGTAGCCAGATATGTGTCCCTTTATAGTAGCGATGCCCAGATATGTGCCCCCTCACAGTAGTTGTAGCCAGATATGTGCCCCCTTACAGTAGTTATGCCCAGATATGTGCCCCTTACAGTAGTTATACCAGATATGTGTCCCTTCATAGTAGCGATGCCCAGATATGTGCCCCCTAACAGTAGTTATGCCAGATTAGAGAAGCCCACCATCATCAGTGCCAGAAAGGGAGTCACACACTGCACAGGGGGCACCATCCTCATCATCATCAGTACTAGGGAGGGAACCACACACTGCACAGGGGGCATCATCATCTGTGCCTTCCTTCCCCCCTCCCCCAGTCTGCAGCTTTAGGGGGAAAAAACCACATGCTTACCTGAGTCCTTGATGACGTGCTCCCACACTCATTCCCGGTCTTTAAGCGCTCCTCCCACAGCCAGCAGCACGATGTGCGGCCAGCAGGGGGAGCGCTGGAGCCCTGCTTCACTCTGGATACAGCCCGGCCGGCAGTGACAAGAACTGCCGGGTGTCTGTGTGAGTGTGCGCGCCCCCCTTTGCCTCTGCCCCAACCTCTCCCCCCCGCTCATATTATACAGTACACTAAAGTTGTTTGAAGAGCGCTCAGACGGGGCCCGGCATTGTCACTGTACTTCATGCCGGGCCCCGTCAGAGGCGAGCACTCCATGAGTCAGGGCTTTACTCTGTCTCTCCTGGGGGGCCCTGTGGGGCAAGTGCGACCGCTGCGACCCCTATAGCTACGCCACTGCCTTACATTCTGCAGACTAGCATCATTTTACGACGGAACTGCTTGCCGGATCCGCCGATCTGGGTGACAACTGAAGGCATTTGTGGACGGGTCCGGATGCGTTTCACAAATGCATTGCAAGAAAGGTCCGTTCTTGAACAGCTCCATCTATTCGATTCACAGTCTTATAACCTACATTTGGCAGACTAGCTTCATTTTCCTTATACACTGTTAAAGGTGGCGGGCACAGTGTAGGTCACTGTTAGAAGGGCAATTACTGTGTATTTTACTGTTAAGGGGCATGCTGATGCAGAGGTCACTGTTAAAGGGGTTGTCCGGGTTCAGCTACTTTCCGCCAGGCAGTGTGTTATTATAAACAAAAGTGCCTTTTCCCTGTGCGATGTAGCGCAGGGCAAAGGAGAGAGCATCAGAGCATAAACTGCTCTGATGCACCTGTCAGGGGGCTGCCAGGGTGGAAATGGAGGCATGAACCCGGACAACCCCTTTAAATGGGCGGGCACTATGGATGTTACTGTTAACTAGTGTTGATCACGAATATAGGCACTTTGAGAATTTGCGAATGTTTTGAAGATCACGAAGTATATTCATTATTGCAAATATTCGTTTTTTTAAATACCAGTTTATGCTAAAAAAATTATGCGAATTTTCGCAATCAAGAAAATAATGACTGGAGATCACTAATTCTCGAATATATGGTGAATATTTGCCCAAATATTCGAGAAATATCGCGAATTTGAATATTGCCCCTGCCGCTCAACATTACTGTTAACGGGTAACGGGTAGGCTGTTGTGGAGGTCACTGTTAAAGGGGCAGGCACTGTGGATGTTACTGATAAGGGGTTAGGCTGCTATGGAGGATGCATCCACAGTGCCTGCCCCTTTAACCCTTTAAGTGGGTGGACACTTTGAAACATGCCATCTACTTAAAAAGCTGATCCTCTAAACCAGGGATCAGCAACCTTCGACACTCCAGCTGTTGAGAAACTACAATTCCCAGCATGCTCCATTCTTTTTTGTGAGAGACGGAGAGACGCGTGACGGATCACTTTCAAATGGATCCGCAAAACGAGAGTGTGAAAGTAACCTATATTGAAAAAAAAATAAAAAATACTGTATTGTTCTCAAAGGAAAGTAAATAAAATAAAGGGCATAGTGCATCTCCTTTCATCACAGGTCCGTTCCTTAGTTTTTTTCCCTTTGAGAACAATAGATGGACAATGTTGGAGGTTGGTGTTAGTCACAGCTGGAGTGAGATATATTTCTGTTGGTTGCAATACTGACACAGAGACACACACGTGCCTATAATTGTGTATAAAAAAACAGACAAACAAATAGTTTTTTTTGTCTTTATCTAATATTAATAACCACTTATTATATAGTTTCTTTCCTACCATTTATAACTTCTTATTACCAAAATGATAATAGACAACATAAAACTGAAGGCTATATGCCATAAGCAAGGTATGTGCAAGCCAATGTCCTATCTGTGAGACAGGTACCATCAACATACCTCACAGTGGCAGCCTGAGACATATTAAACTAGCTCTCTATCCAAAAGGAGAGTGCCAGTAAGTCTCAATATTGGTTTATTTCGGATTTCTAGGGGGAGGACAATTGTAATTTTATTTTTTACGCTAGCTAACTCCTCTTTCACTGCTTAAGAGGGCTGCATAAAAATGTTCTGTTTTCTAACTATCCGAACTACAGTAAATTCAAATAACCTTTCTATAATGTTTTGTCAAGTAAGCTCATTTGCATAAATATGGCCAAGATATTGCAAATGAGTTTACTTAACAAAACATTATAGAAAGGTTATTTGAATTTATTTGAAAAAAAAAAAAATTACAATTGTTTTCACCCTAATGGTAACGACTTAGGTGCACAGGACCCCCTAGAAATCCAAAATAAACCAATATTGAGACTTACTGGCACTCTCCTTTTTGGATAGAGAGCTAGCTTAATATGTCTCAGGCGTCCACTGTAAGGTATGCTGATGGTACCTGTCTCACAGATAGGACATTGGCTTGCACATACCTTGCTTATGGCATATAGCCTTCAGTTAAAAAAATAACTGTTTTGTGTTGTCTATTGTCATGTTGGTAATAAGAAGTTATAAATGGTAGGAAGGGAACTATATAAAAAGTGGTTATTACTATTAGGTAAAGACAAAAAAAAACTATTTGTTTGTTTGTCTGTTTTTTATACACAATTATGGGCAAGTGTGTGTCTCTCTGTCAGTATCGTAACCAACAGAAATGTATCTCACTCCAGCTGTGACTAACACCAACCTCCAACATTGTCCATCTATTATTCTCAAAGGGGAAAAAACAAAGGAACGGACCTGTGATGGAAGGGGACGCACTATACCCTTTATACACACTCTCGTTTTGCGGATCCATTTGATAGTGATCCGTCACGCGTCTCTCCGTCTCTCACAAAAAAGAATGGAGCATGCTGGGAATTGTAGTTTCTGAACAGCTGGAATGCCGAAGGTTGCTGATCCCTGGTTTAGAGGATCAGCTTTTTAAGTAGATGGCATGTTTCAAAGTGTCCACCCACTTAAAGGGTTAAAGGGGCAGGCACTGTGGATGCATCCTCCATAGCAGCCTAACCCCTTATCAGTAACATCCACAGTGCCTGCCCATTTAACAGTGACCTCCACAACAGCCTACACATTACCCATTAACAGTAGTGTTGAGCGGCAGGGGCAATATTTGAATTCGCAATATTTCTCGTATATTTGGGCAAATATTCGCCATATATTCGAGAATTTGTGATCTCCAGTCATTTTTTTCTTGATTGCGAAAATTTGCATAATTTTTTTGCATAAACTGGTATTTAAAAAAAAGAATATTTGCAATAATGAATATACTTCGTGATATTCTAAACATTCGCAAATTCTCAAAGTGCCTATATTCGCGATCAACACTAGTTAACAGTAACATCCATAGTGCCCGCCCCTTTAAAGGGGTTGTCCGGGTTCATGCCTCCATTTCCACCCTGGCAGCCCCCTGACAGGTGCATCAGAGCAGTTTATGCTCTGATGCTCTCTCCTTTGCCCTGCGCTACATCGCACAGGGAAAAGGCACTTTTGTTTATAATAACACACTGCCTGGCGGAAAGTAGCTGAACCCGGACAACCCCTTTAACAGTGACCTCTGCATCAGCATGCCCCTTAACAGTAAAATACACAGTAATTGCCCTTCTAACAGTGACCTACACTGTGCCCGCCACCTTTAACAGTGTATAAGAAAAATGAAGCTAGTCTGCCAAATGTAGGTTATAAGACTGTGAATCGAATAGATGGAGCTGTTCAAGAACGGACCTTTCTTGCAATGCATTTGTGAAACGCATCCGGATCCGTCCACAAATGCCTTCAGTTGTCACCCAGATCGGCGGATCCGGCAAGCAGTTCCGTCGTCGGAACTGCCAGATCACACTGCTGCAAGTGTGAAAGAAACCTTAATCCAATAAATGGCGCTGTGTATGAGGAAAATGATGCTAGTCTGCAGAATGTAAGGCATAATACTGTGAATCCAATAGACAGTGCTGTGCATGAGAAGAACGTTATGCTAATCTGCATGATGTAAGGCATAAGACTATGAATCCAATAGATGGAGCTGTTCATGAGGAAAATGATAATAGTCTGCAGACTGTAGGACATTAGTGATGAACGAATCGTTCTTTTGAATGGATTCAGTTCACTGAACCGGAGGAGTCAGATAGCAGAGCAGAGAGACGCTGGCAGCAGGGAGGAGCGTAATCTGATCCTCGAGTGGAAGCCAGCCCCTCCCCTCCCCGCCCCGCCCCTTTAAATTACACACAGGGTTTTAAAGAATAAACTTCCTGACTCAGACCAAGAGCCGACTCAGCGAGTCAGCAAGTGAATCGAAGCATCCGCGCATGCGCATTGCGCAACCTAAGCTTCGGTTCACTTGCTTCTTGTCAGCTCAGCGAATGAACCAAATATTCGATTCATGAATCGGTTCATTTGAATGAACTGATTCAAATGAACCGATTCATGTGAAAGATCCGAACTTCCCATCTCTACAGGACATAAGACTATGTATCCAATAGATGGCGCTGTTCATGATGTAAAGTAGGCTAATCTGCATAATATAGGGCAATAAGACTATGTCTTTCACAAGTGCTATGTCTTTCATATTTATGCAAATTAGTTTACATAACAAAACAGTATAGATGGGTTATTAAATATATATTAGAACAATTAGAAAGCCGTACATTTTTATGCAGCCTTCCTAAGCAGTTAGAGAAGAATTAGCTAGCAATAAAATAAATAAATATATATATATAATATTGCCAAAAATAGTTGAAGTGCTAGTGTGGTCATTGTAAAATGTCTGTAGGTATGTTAAAATCTTAGAATGTAATAGTTCTATGCGCCATCTGCTGATTACAGAGGTAAATTGCATTCAGATTTTTTAGTTTCTATTTTTACTTGTGTTATCGTTGTTCGCTTTCGTGATTGGAGCGTTAGTCCTCCTCTTGGGTGGACTCCTTCTGAGTTCAGGCCTTGTAGCAGCTTCCTCTGCATCCACTACAGCTATGCCCCTGTTCTTAAACCTCTACATTTCAGCAGCCATCATTTTTTATTGTTTTGTTTTTATTTTTGTATTGTTCCCATTTGACACTGAATGTCCTGTTCATCTAATCTATATAGGATTTGTGTAAATAATTTGGGCATAATAATACTTTTAATACAAAATCATAAAAAAAAATTATGGACAGCTTTTTCTTACAATTTAAAATCATTCAAATTATTTGTAACTTTATTTATCCTCATAATGTATTATCATACTCTTGTAAATACATTATACTCTGTAACTTAAAGGTACAGGCTGCAGTTAGAGCAACACTAGAGTGCACTAACATCAGGATTCCTGAAAAGACAACCCTGGGGTCTTTTTCCCAGTGCTGACTGTACTGAATAGAAGGAACCTGCCTGAAGAACCAGAGGAGTTAGTTACAGTTCGTTTTAAGAGCATGAGAAGTCACTGATGCTCTCACAGCCATTTTCTAGAGCAGCTCCAAAGATGCAGAGGAAGACATCAAAAGACACCAGGAATGAAAGAATATACAATAAAGCTTTGAATGATTGAAAGTTGCAAGAATGCTGGGTTTCCTGAAATTTTATAATAAAGGTGACATTCATGTTTTGTCATGTTTGTTTTATTCTATCTTGTTAATGTGGGGTACTACTGATTTATTTTAAGATAAAATTACTTCAGAGAACTATACATTGCTGAGTAAAAGGGGTAACAATGTATTATAGACAATCATCTTGGCTATCTCATACATAAATTGGACCTGCAACTATTTAGCATATGATTAGTTATGCAGAATCTTGTCTTGTAACTGCATTGCTACTGTTTTGCTCCTACATGTTTTGCTCCTAAAAGTTACAAGACAAGATTCTGCATAACTAATCATATGCTAAATAGTTGTAAGTCCAATTTATGTATGAGATAGCCAAGATAATTGTCTATAAAATGATGGTAGTCTCACGTTCGAAGCTATAGTGGATGGTGAGATATGGAGCCTGAAAGTCAAAATATCAAAACATTGTTACCCTTTTGCTCATCAGTGTAACTCTAAATATAGGAATGGTTTGAGTTCTAGTTTATTTTTGTGTAATATGCATATGAAATGATCATTCAATAGGTGAAGGCATAGAAAATTTCTGGAAAGTTATTTTTGACGGAAGAAATTGTACAACAGAAATACCAGAAGAAAGATTTGACCTGAAAAAATGGTACGATTCTGATCATACCAAACCAGGCAAAATGTATACCAGTCGGGCAGCTTTTGCAGATGGGTAAGTAACTATGTTTCTTTCTGTTATATAAGGAAAATAATCATTAAAACAGTACCTATAAAATTATTAGACTTCCACACATCGATTTTATGCCTGTTTGTGAGCAAGTGTAGATTTGCCTCAAAATGTGCGCCATTTCCTCGATGTAGCCTCAATTGTTTTCTTTGATGACCACAATTGCTATTCTCACAAATTTTACTGCCAAAATGTTAAATGTTTTCTCTACACATGGTGTACATTGCTTAATAATTGTAAGCAAATGGATTTCACTTATCAAAACCGTCTATCAAAAGAAAATAAAATGCTGCACATAGCAACCAATCCAAGCTTAGCTGTCATTTTTAAAACTGCTCTAGAAACGTGAAAACTGCACTATGATTACTTGATAGACAACAAGGATTGTTTTGAGGTTTAATGAATTAGTAAAAAAAAATTAAATTCTAATATACAATGCATTTGGAAAGTCTTCAGACCCTTTTGACATTTTATGTTGCAGTCTTGTGCTAAAATAAAATAAAAATAGAAAAATCTGCACTCAATACCTCATTATGACAATGTGAAAGCAGAATGTTAGAAGTCTTTCGCCAATATATTACAAAGGAGAAACTAAAATCTTGCATTGACATAAGTATTCAGACCCTTTACTCAGTACTTAGTTGAAACATCTTTGGCAGCGATTACCACCTCCAGTCTTCTTAAGTATGATGCCACAAGATTTGTTGGTTTGTGGATTTTCTGCCATTCTTCTATGCAGCTCCTCTCAAGCTTTGTCAAGTTGGATGGGGACGGCTGGTGGATGGCAATTTTTAGGTTTCTTCCTTTTTTCCATAGTTGTTTTTGGGTTCAAGTCAGGGCTCTGGCTGAGCCACTGAAGAACATTCATAGAGTTGTCTGTAAGCCACTACTGTGATGTCTTGGCTGTGTACTTAGGGTCAATGTCTTGTTGGAAGGTGAACTTTCATCACAGTCTGAGGTCCAAACCACTCTGGATCAGGTTTTCATTAAGAATATATCTGCACTTTGCTCTATTCAGCTTTCCCTCAACTCTAAACAGTTTCCCTGTCCCAGCCACTGAAAAGCATGATGCTGCTACCAACAGGCTACCCTTCTACATTGGGCAGGTGATGAGCAGTGGTTGGTTTCTTCCAGACATCACTCTTGGAACTGAGGCCAAACAGATTAATCTTGGTTTCATCAGAGCAGGGAATCTCACAGTCTGAGAGTCCTTTAGGTGCTTTTGCAACTCCAGGCGGCTTTCATTTAGCTTATTTTCGGCCACTCTGTCTTAAAGCCCAGATTGGCGGAGTGTTGCAGTGATGGTTGACCTTCTGGAAGTTTCTCCTATCTTCACACAGAATCTTTGGAGCTCAGTCAGTGAGTCATTGGGTTCTTAATCATCCCTCCTACAAAAACTCTTCCTACCCAATTACTTAATTTGGTGGGGCGGACAGATTTAGGAAGGGTCTTGGTTGTTCCAAACGTCTTCAATTTAAGAATTATGGAGGCCATTGTTCTCTTTTTTTGTACCCTTCTTCATATCTGTGCCTCTACACAAGCCTGTCTCTAAGCACTACAGGCAGTTCTTTCTGCCTCATGGCTTGTTTTTTCCTTTGATATGCATTGTCATCTGTGACCCTGTCACGAACCGGTGGGTGTAACCACTTATATAGGTGAAGGATGGCTGGGATTGGTCGCACAGGTGACATGTGCAAAACACATCACAGGAAGTGATGCATGCCAGCGTTTACCGAGGTGCTACAGGTGCAACCGGCTAGAAGGCATGCTGTGTCCAGGGCAGAAAGAAAACTGTGGAACACATTCCAGAAGGTACCACATCTGCGGTCACAAAGTCCAGGACAAGAGCAGTGCATGGAGAGACACCGGCAGCAGATCACCACTGCTGCCTGGCCTGTAATGCTGCTGGATGCAGGCAATGATGGAGGCGGCCAGGGAGGGCAGTACTCGCCTGAGCATCGAGCCTGGGACCGCAGTAGTGAGTAAGCAAACCCTGTTGATCCGCAACCGCTGTATATAGACAGGGGTATATCCTTCCAAATCATGCCCAATCAACTGAGTTTACTACAGATAGTGTCCAATCAAGGTCCAGAAACATCTGAAAGATGATTAAGAGAAATGGGAGGTCAACAGAGCTACATTTTAAGTATCATTGCAAAGTATCTCAGCTTATATCGAGCAAAATTGAAGTAAAGATTGATGGGGGGAAAACTTGTAAACTCTTTGGAAGACATTTATGAAAATTAGTGCCCCAGTATTTTGGTATGAAAATGTTGCAACTAATTTTGCAAAATTTTTGCCTCTGCTCCACTTTCTATTTTGGAGTACAGAAGGGAGTGTAGTTTCAGTGTAGATCACTTTTAAGCTACATTTATCATTAGAGAAAGCAGTCATCACCCAGACCACCGCTAGTGTGCCCACAATCTGCTACCAGCCTTCTGAAAGCTCTCCGTATAGCATTAAACTAAGGCAACCCTTAGGTATTCACCAAAGCCTGCCACAAGGGAGGATGGACTTGGCTGCTAAGGACCCAGATAACTGTTTACTCATGCAGGCACACTAGTAGCAGATCTCTTAGGAAAATCAGTTACAGTAAGTAAAAGAAGCATCAGCAGACAGGGTCAGAAGATCAGGAGAGATAAACACAATGATTTCAGCAAACAAAATAAAATCCTGTTCCTAGGAGAGTCAATTTGAGCTGAATCAGCAGTAAAGGATAATCCAAAAACAAGTGCAGGTCAAAACCAGAAAGCAATAGTAATGACAAATTATAGAGCCTAGACAAACAAAATGCCAGGCACTGATGATTGGGAACAGCTGATTTAAATACACTGACTTGCTCTATGATTGGACACAGAGACTGAATTTTGATTGACTCTGCACAGCAATTCAAGAAAAGCTCCTGACATTTATTATATGCCATTTTTAGAATTCTTGCACAAACGCATTGCAGCGGAACGGCTATGCTGGGTTCTCCCATAGATTATAGTCAATCTCTGGGTTTCTCCTGTAGCAGAGGAACACCCTGTGATCAGTAGTGATGAGCGGGAGGTGCCATATTCGATTTTGCGATATTTCGCGAATATTCGATTGAATATTCGTGTTATATTATTTGAAATCGAATATTCGTAATTATTCCAATTACCGCGAATAATATGCGATTTAATTAATCGCGTATTGCGATTCTTTCTTTTGATAGTATAAGGCAACGTTCCTATGACTAATTGACTATGGCTAGGCTAATATGTGTATTTTACGAATATTCTTAATATTGCTCTAACTTCGTCTTTTAGAATATTCGGAATGTTCTAAAAGACGAAGTTAGAGCAATATTACGAATTTTCGTAAAATACACATATAGATTGTAATTTAGCTAATATAGTGCTATAATCCTTTTTTTTTCAAAAAATTTTTTGCCTCTTATGAACTTAAGTTTTGTAAAATATGTACACTATTAAAAAAATTACTATAGCAGTATATTAGCTAAATTACAATCTATATGTGTATTTTATGAATATTCTTAATATTGCTCTAACTTTGTCTTTTAGACTATTCGTAATATTGCTCTAACTTCGTCTTTTAGAATATTCGTTATATTGCTCTAACTTTGTCTTTTAGAATATTACGAATATTCTAAAAGACGAAGTTAGAGCAATATTAAAAATATACGTAAAAGTTGAAATCGCAATTCGATTGTTATAACTTGAATTAATCGAATAGCGATTTCAACTTAGCACTGCTATATTCCATATTAGGCTAGAATTAACGAATATGGAATATAGCAGTACTAAGTTGAAATCGCCATGCGATTAATTCAAGTTATAATAATCGAATTGCGATTTCAACTTGGACCTGGTTTACTATGGTTGGCTTCAATGGTTTGGTAGAATTAGCGAATATGATGAATGTATTCGTCATATTCCACAAAACGAAGATAACAAAGTATTCTCCATCTTCGTTTTAGCTACCTATTCATCAACTTCGCTAATTCTAGCAATCATATAGGAAAGTTTATTATAGAGACAGCTAAGTTTAATTCGCTATGCGATTATATTACTTAGCTTTTTTTTAAATAAACAGAATAATTATAATAACTGATAATTATTATAATTATTCTAGTTAGAAAAAAAAGCTAAGTAATATCATCGCATAGCGAATTAAACTTAGCTGTCTCTATAGTCAACTTTCCTATTTGATTGCTAGAATTAGCGAAGTTGATGAATAGATAGCTAAAAACAAAGATGGAGAATACTTCGTTATCTTCGTTTTGTGGAATATGACGAATACATTCGTCATATTCGCTAATTCTACCAAGCCAACCATAGTAAACCAGTACAGTAATACACTGGTATAGATCATACCAGTGTATTACTATATTGTGGCGGCAGCAGGGAGCGCACGGCGTCATAGCAACCAGTGACGCCGTGCGCTCCTGCTCTCAGGAGGGATCCAGGCCGCGGTTCCACTGCCCGCACACGGCTGTGAAACACGGCCGTGTGCATGGGGCCATACAGCCAGGCCCCTCTTGAACTCTTTTAGTGAACTCACCATCACCACCTCCTCAGGCAGAGAGTTCCATAGTCTCACTGCTCTTACCATAAAGAATCCTCTTCTATGTTTGTGTACAAACCGTCTTTCCTCCAGACGCAGAGGATGTCCCCTCGTCACAGTCCTGGGGATAAATAGATGATGGGAGAGATCGCTGTACTGACCCCTGATATATTTATATATATTTATTATATCTCTCCTCCGTCATCTTTTTTTCTAAAGTGAATAACCCTCTTTCAGGGTACTGTAGTCCCCCCATTATAGTTATTACTTTAGTTGCCCTCCTCTGAACCGTCTCCAGCTCTGCTATGTCTGACTTGTTCACAGGAGCCCAGAACTGTACACAGTACTCCACAGTACTAGTGATTTGTAAAGTGGTAGGACTATGCTCTCATCACTGGCATCTATGCCCTTTTTGATGCAATTATCCATTATCTTATTGGCCTTGGCAGCAGCTGCCTGACACTGGTTTCTACAGCTTAGTTTGCTGTTCACTAAAATTCCTAGGTCTTTTTCCATGTCAGTGTTACCCAGTGTTTTACCATTTAGTATGTACGGGTGACTTGCATTATTCTTTACCATGTGCATAACCTTACATTTGTCAGCGGTAAACCTCATCTTCCACTTATCTGCCCAAGCCTCCAATATATCCAGATCCCTCTGTAGCAGTATACTGTCTTCTTCCGTGTTAATTACTTTACACAGTTTAGTGTCATCTGCAAAAATTTATATTTTACTGTGCAAGCCTGCAAGCCTTCTACAAGATCATTAAACAATATATTGAAGAGAATAGGGCCCAATACTGACCCCTGAGGTACTCCACTAGTGACAGTGACCCAATCTGAGTGTGTACCATTAATAACCACCCTCTTTTTTCTATCACTGAGCCAGTTACTTACTCACATACAGTTTCTCCCAGTCCAAGCATTCTCTTTTTATATACTAACCTTTCATGCGGTACAGTGTCAAATGCTTTGGAGAAGTCCATATACAGTATATGACATACATTGATTCGCCGCTGTCAACTCTAGAACTTACCTGCTCATAGAAACTTATTAAACTAATTTAATGACATGACCGATCCCTCATGAAGCCATGCTGATATGGCGTTATTTGCTTATTTTCATTGAGGTACTCCAAGATAGCATCTCTTAGAAAACCTTCAAACAGTTTACCCACGTTAAACTTACCGGCCTATAGTTTCCGGGCTCTGTTTTTGGACCCTTTTTGAATATTGACACCACATTTGCTATACTCCAATCCCGTGGAACACTCCCTGTCAGTATAGAGTCCTTAAGTATCAGAAATAAGGGTCTGGCTCTGACATTACTTAATTCTCTTAGGATACGGGGTGTATGCCATTTGGCCCTGGTGATTTGTCTGTTTCAATCTTTTTAAGACGCCGCTGTACTTCTTCCTGGGTCAGACAGGGCACTTTGAATTGAGAATTTACTTTTACATTCTGCATTTCATCTGACAGTTTATTTTCCTCAGTGAATACAGTGTAGAAAAAAATATTTAATAGTTTTGCTTTCTCCTCATCGCTCTCTGCAACTCCCCCCTCATTACTCTGTAGAGGGCCGACACCTTCAGAGTTATACTTTTTACCATTTATATAATTGAAGAACATTTTAGGGTTAGTTTTGCTCTCTTTGGCAATTAATCTCTCGGTCTCCAGTTTGCTTTTATTTCTTTTTTCCTTATAGTTTTTCAGTGCTTCCTCGCAATCCTCCTGTTTTAGTGATTTAAATGCTTTTTTGTCATTTATTGCTTTCTTTACAGTTCTATTTATCCACATAGTTTTTGTTCCTGAAGCTTTTATTCCCATAAGGTATGTAACACTCACAATTATATTTTAGGATGCTTTGAAAAATATCCAATTTTGTGGCTGTATTTTTATTTTTGAAGACTTTATCCCAGTTAGTTAGGCCTATGGCCTCTCTTAGTTGGCTAAATTTTGATTTTTTTAAGTTTGGTATTTTTGTTCCTCCCTGAAGAAACAGTCTTTTGAATGAAAATTGAAAGGTTATTACTTTATGATCACTATTTCCCAGGTGTCCCCCATCCTGCACATCTGTTGTTCTGTCAGGTCTATTGGTTAATACTAAGTCCAGTATAGCTGTCCCTCTAGTCGGGTCCTGAACCAGTTGGGAGAGGTAATTGCCTTTGGTTATTGCCAAGAACCTGTTTCCTTTATGAGATATACAGTTTTCAGTTTCCCAGTCTATGTCTGGGTAGTTGAAGTACCCCATAATAACTACCTCATTAAGATATGCCGCCTCGTCTATCTCATTTAGTAGCAGATTTTCTGTGGACTCTGGTATATTAGGTGGTTTATAATAAACTCCTATTAGTATTTTATTATTGTTTTTGCCTCCATGTATTTCTAACATGATTCCACATGATCATGTCCTTCACTTATTTCTTCTCAGACTGTGGGCTTTAGACAGGACTTTACATAAAAGCAGACCCCTCCCCCTCTTCGGTTTTTGCAATCCTTTCTAAACAGAATGTAACCCTGTACATTAACTGCCCAGTCATAGCTATCATCCAGCGATGTCTCAGTTATTCCCACTATGTCATAGTCCTCCTCACACATCACTACTTCCAATTCACCAATGTTATTAGTCAGGCTTCTGGCATTAGTATACATACAATTAAGAGGTTTATGTATATTTTTTACTCTACACCTTTCCTTCTGAACTGTTCTAATTCCTCCTTCCATTCCTCCCCAGTCACATTACCTTGCCCCCGGTCTCTATCTGCACTATCTTCCCATCCTATAACGTAATTACCCTCCCCCAGTCCCAAGTTTAAACTTTGCATATACAAATAAACAGTAAAAAAAAAACATGATAGGTATTACCAAAATGTCTGAACTATTAAAATATGAAAATATCTATAGTCACGATTGGCAGTTTTTTTTTGTCACCAGGCCCTCCTTCCAAAAAAAAGAAATGATAAAAGTGATTAAAAAGTCATGTATCCCAAAACGGTAGAAAAAAAATATACAATTCGTCCTGCAAAAAACATGCCCTCAAAAAGCTCTGGGTGTCTGTATATAGCGATGCAAAGGTTTCTATTATTTTTTTTAGTTAAAAAAAACACACAGTATACTGCATAATTTGTGTATCACCGTAATTGTACTGACCAGCAGAATAAGGTCGTTGTGTAATTTTTAACGCACAGTGAACACTGTGAAAACAAAACCCAAAAGCCATTTAGGAATTGTGGGTTTTTCAATTTCACCCCAGAAAGATTTTTTTTCCTGTTGTCAAATATAACATATGGTACATCAAATGTTGCCATTAAAGAATACAACTTGTCCTGCAAACAAAAATCCCTCAAAGGCCTATGTGAACAGAAAACTAAAAAAGTTGTGGCACTTGGAAGGTAGGGAGGAAAAAAATTACAACACACAAATTGTTCAGGTCCTTAAGGGGTTAAAGTAGATGGCCAATATTCATAATGCATGGGGAATTCAAAGTCTATCTTGGTAAATCTGCTCTTTATAGGAGGTGGCCTTCCCAAAATAGGAAGTCTTTTGGATAGGCCGCTAGGTTACATTATCCAGGTTGGTCCAGTGAACGCACATCTCTAAATAAATTTAAAAAAATGCTTTTTTCTTTTTTAAGGATTAATGAATTTGACAATAAAGTATTTGGAATGAATAATTCGGAAACTGCCAATATGGATCCACAACACAAATTACTGCTTGAATGCACATATAGAGCTCTAGAAGATGCAGGCTATCCCTTTGAAAATGTTCGTGGAAGGAAAATTGGAGTGTTCATAGGTAAGAAAATCAATATAACAAACCATATTATAATGTATATGGGCAGGGATCAGGGGAGCAGAACACTATAGAGTAACGCAGTTTTTGTTCTTTTTTTACTATAAATTGGATAAGCGGAATAAAAAATTCTAAATAGATCTTCTGAATTCTTAGTTTTGGGAATATACATATGGAGGAAAGGTACTACAGTCATATAAAAAAGAGCTCAAACAGTTCATTGTTAAACATAAAATTATACAACATTTACAGATAAGAAATATATCACAGTGCCTTCATAAGAAGAGAAGAAAACTGTATATTTTTAATTTATTATGGTTGAGTAGAGCACTCATGCTTGAGCACCATTATACAATACAGCTACTGTATGTCATATGAATTTGTCTCCCCCTCGGGACTGCACATAAGGATTCATGCACACAGCTGCAAGTGTTTTGCGGATCTGCAAAACAAGGATGCCGGCGGAGTGCATGCTGTCATTTTTATTCTCCTGCAGGAATGTCTGTTTTGCAGAGCCATAGAACGGACATAAGGACGCAGACGCATATTTTGAGGCCCCTATTGACATGAATGGGTCCACACATGATCCATAAAAAACGTGGATCAGATGCGGACCAAAACTGCATGTGCATGTGCCCTAAGACACAGACAGACCCATTCACCCCTGAATTGGGCATTATGGTCTAGATAGATGCATCACAATGACTGAGATCAGGCATCCCAGTCATTTAACCCCTCAGACGCAGACCATTCCATCTGAGAGTTAGTCAGAGGAAGAGAGCTCCGTAAGCATTCTGATCGGCACCGCCTCGTCAAAATAATGGGTTGCTGATTGATTGCTAAGGCGGTCTTAGGCCTTGTTTAGGCTCCCAGGCCTGCAATAGTAAAGGACCTATTAAGCCCTTCCTGCATGCATTATGTATCTATGCACTAAGCCAAAATTGCTTGAGTGGTTCTTCACTAAAATTGGTTCCTTAACCACCTAATTGTTTTGACCGAGTCCAGCTCGTGCATTGGGAAAAGTAGCTAACTGGATGGGGGAGTGCTGCTTTAGATGCTGCTATCTCCTGGATGGTAGCAGATAGAAACATGCAACTGGTCTTGTTTGAAAGCTGATATTCCTTTCATAGGAAAAGCTAAAGTCCAAGCAACAGAGTAGGAATCACTGTTAGAAATCGGGTCGGGAATAATCTCGGGGAAAACCTGATTTTAATTTCACTTTTAAATGTATTCACAGAATCCCGATTTCTATCAGTGATATCTTCCCCTGCAATTAATATATTGCTGTCATTCTGGTATTGTCTGAAAGCTTTCAAACAAGACCAATTGCATGTTTCTAGCTGCTACTAATCAGGAGATAGCAGCATCTAAAGCAGCTCTTGTTCCTCCAGTTAGCTACTTTTCCCACTGCTGGAGCTGGACTCGGCAAAACAGTTAGATGGTTAAAAGTATCAATGCATAGATGACATTTGGTTATCATATTTACAACAAACATTGCTCAATATACACTGAACAAAAATATAAACGCTTTTGGTTTTGCTCCCATTTTGCATGAGCTGAAGTCAAAGAGCTGAAACATTTTCTACATACACAAAAGACCCATTACGCTTAAATATTGTTCACAAATCTGTCTAAATCTGTGTTAGTGAGTACTTCTACTTTGCCGAGATAATTCATCCCAACTCATAGGTGTGGCATATCATGGTGCTGATTAGACAGCATGAATACTGCACAGGTGTGTCTTAGACTGCCCACAGTAAAAGGCCACTCTGAAATGTGCACAGTTTTGCCTTAGTGGGGGGGTCAGAAAACCAGTCAGTATCTGGGGTGGCCACCATTTGCTTCACGCAGTGCAGCACATCTCCGTTGCATAGAGTTGATCAGGTTGTTGATTGTGGCCTGTGGAATGTTGGTTCACTCCTCTTCAATAGCTGTGCAAAGTTGCAGAATATTGGCAGGAACTGGAACACGCTGTCGTATACGCCGATCCAGAGCATCCCAAACAAGCTCAATGGGTGACATGTCTGGTGAGTATCCTGGCCATGCAAGATCTGGGATGTTTTTGGCTTCCAGGAATTGTGTACAGATCCTTGCAATATAGGGCCATGCATTATCATGCTGCAACATAAGGTGATGGTCGTGGATAAATGGCGCAACAATGGGCCTCAGGATCTCATCACTGTATCTGTGCATTCAAAATGCCATCAATAAAATGCACCTGTGTTTGTTGTCCATAACATACGCCTGCCCATACCATAACCCCACCGACACCATGGGCCACTCGATCCACAATGACGTCAGCAAACCGCTCACCCACACAACGCCACACACACTGTATGCCATCTGCCCTGAACAGTGAAAACTGGGACTCATCCGTCAACAGAACGCCTCTCCAATGTGCCAGACACCATCGAACGTGAGCATTTGCCCACAGCACCTCCTGAGACAAATCACAGGTGCAAGCTACCCGGCAATAATACAGCAAACAAATAAAGTAGCAGCACACCACTAAATGCACTAAGACTTAGTGAACAGGTGAATGTGTGAACAGGGTCAAATACATGACGCCAATACTTACTGCAAAGCAGTGAAGAAGGTCCTAGCGCATATTATTGATCAAAAATATGTCAGGTCCACCTACCAGAGGACAAGGTAGCTTCTTATCAGGTAGGACCTACTCTAACATGGAGGGTCCAGCTCTATTTTTACTCTGATTAAAAACACCAAGGGGTGGGGGATGTGCGAGGAGTGCTAAGTTCCAAAGAGGATGCCTGGTCCTCTGCGCTAATATGCGCTAAGAGCTTCTTCACTGCTTTGCAGTAAGTATTGGCGTCATGTATTTGACTCTGTTCACACATTCACCTGTTCACTCAGTCTTAGTGCATTTAGTGGTGTGCTGGTACTTTATTTGTTTGCTATATATATATATATATATATATATATATATATATATCTTCAATATACAGTATATTCATTCATTTAATAAATATCTACATTTTTTCAGGGGATAAGGGTATCTTTCCGCCCCAGACGAATATTTTCACCAAATGGCACTTGTTAAAATCGTGATACCAAATCATTTACACACTCCTATGTCACTCAAACTTATCAACATTACAGTTGGAAAATTCAGGGCATGTAAGGCCCACCCCAGGAATGCCCCCAAACCCACCCAGGACACCCAGAATTCAAATTCAAGACTGTTTCCAACTATGATATCACTATCTTACATGCCATCAGTATTACTGTTTTGTCCTCTATTAACTACACTGCAGTTAGCCCATTATAAAAAATATTCTGCAGTTAGCATTTTTTATGTTCTTTATGAATTTTACATAAAAAATAATAATTCCCTCCCTATATTATAATGTATAAAATGTTCTATTTTATACATTTACAGGTCTCATGAACAGAGATGCCGACTATATTTATAATAATTCTCCAGAAAACATCAATCATTTTAATGGCACTGGGACAGCAACAAGCATAGCTGCCAACAGGATATCCTACTGCTTTAATCTGACGGGACCTTCCCTATCAATTGACACTGCCTGCTCTTCATCCTTGGTTGCTTTACACTATGCTTGTCACGCCATCAGGCAAGGTAAAAACAATTAATTAGAGTGAAACTAGACTGATCTTTCTTTGTCTTTTATAAGTATATATCACCCTAGTCATGCAGCTTCTTCTTCATGTAATGATTAGAGATGAGCGTATCGAGGTTGACGAAGTGGAATTCGATCCGAATTTCAGGAAAAATTCGATTTGCACCGAATCAGACAAATTTTTTCCTAAAATGCCATCTAATGCCATGCATGCAGCCAATCAGCAGCCAGCCAGCCCTGTGATGTCACAGCCCTATAAATAGCCTCAGTAATCTTGGATTCTGCCATTTTCCAGGCGCTAGGGACAGTGGTTGAAAATACTTTAAAACTTTTATTTTGCTCTATAGACATTCAGGGAAAGGATAGGGAGGAATCATTCCACAGTATTGAAGCAGAACAGTGTTCAGTAGGGGAGTTTACAGCCTGGGTAATAGGAACAATCCTATTACACCTTGCTGTACTGACTGGGGATCCAAATTGCCATTATACAGCTCTGTAATTCCAGCAAACCGTTCTTGTTATCGGGGTGCAAGGGCTTTTTGATACAACAATTTACAGGGTTTATTACAAGGAAATATTTCTACATCTTATTTGCCCTTGTGCGGTGCAGTTATATGCTCAAAAGCATTTTTGGGCTTGTATAAGTGGGGGAAAAAGGGCTTATTAGCCGCTGTGTGGTGAATTCAGAAAATTACAGCCATTTTTGGCATGTATTAGTGGCAAAAAAATATACATTTGCCGTTCAGTGGTGCAGTTATATGTTCTAAGGCCCTTTTTGGTGTGTATTTGTGGCAAAAATTATATATTATTTGCCGTACAGCGGTGCAGTTATATGGTCTAAAGCCTTTTCTGGCTTGTATAAGTGGAAAAAAATAAGAGCCTTTTTGCTGTTCAGCGGTGCAGTTATATGTTCTAAAGCCTTTTTGGCGTGTACTAGTGTCAAAAAAATATATATTTGCCGTTCAGCGGTGCAGTTATATGTTCTAAAGCCTTTTGTGGCATGTATAAGTGAAAAAAAAAATAAGGGCATATTTGCCGTTCAGGGGTGCAGTTATATGTTCTAAAGCCTTTTGTGGCATGTATAAGTGAAAAAAAAAATAAGGGCATATTTGCCGTTCAAGGGGTGCAGTTATATGTTCTAAAAATCTTTTTGGCATGTAATAGTGGCTATAAATATATATTATTTGTATTAGTGGCAAAAAAAAATATTATTTGCCGTTCAGCGGTGCAGTTATATGTTCTAAAGCCCTTTTGTAGAGTGTATAAGTGAAGAAAAGTAAGGGCCTATTTGCCGTTCAGCGGTGCAGTTATATGTTCTAAAGCGCTTTTTGATGTCTATTAGTGGCAAAAATATATATTTGCCATTCAGCAGTACACCCCTTTTTGGTGTGTATTCGTGGAAAAAATATATACTGAATATTTACAGTTCAGCGGTGCAGTTCTATGTTCTAAAGCCTTTTGTGGTGTGTATAAGTTGAAAAAAATAAGGGCATATTTGCCATTCAGTGGTGCAGTTTTATGTTCTAAAGCCCTATTGGCGTGTATTAGTGGCAAAAATATCTATATTTGCCATTCAGCGGTGCAGTTATATGTTCTAAAGCTATTTTTGGCATGTATTAGTGGCAAAAAATATATATATTTGCCGTTCAGTGGTGCATTTATATGGTCTAAAGCCTTTTGTGGCCTGTATAAGTGGAAAAAAATGTGAGCCTATTTGCTATTCAGCGATGCAGTTATATGTTTTAAAGCCCTTTTTGGCGTGTATTAGTGGCAAAAAAATATATATTTGCTATTCAGCGGTGCAGTTATATGGTCTTAAGCCCTTTTTGGCGTGTATTAATGGCAAAAAATATATATATATATTATTCGCCCTTCAGCGGTGCAGTTATATGTTTTAAAGCCATTTTTGGCATGTATTAGTAGCAAAAAAATACATTTGCCATTCATCGGTGCACCCCTTTTTGGCGCATATTAGTGGAAAAAATATATACTGAATATTTGCTGTTCAGCGGTGCAGTTATATGTTCTAAAGCCCTTGTTGGCGTGTATTAGTGGCAAAATTATATATATTTGCCATTCAGCGGTGCAGTTATATGTTCTAAAGCCTTTTGTGGCCTGTATAAGTGGAAAAAAATAAGAGCCTATTTGCTGTTCAGTGGTGCAGTTATATGTTCTAAAGCCCTTTTTGGCATGTATTAGTTGCAAAAATATATTTGCCGTTCAGCAGTGCAGTTATATGGTCTAAAGCCCTTTTTGGCATGTTTTAGTGGCAAAAAAATATATATATTTGCCATTCAGCGGTGCAGTTATATGTTCTAAAGCCTTTTGTGGCGTGTATAAGTGGAAAAAAATAAGGGCCTATTTGCCGTTTAGCAGTGCAGTTATATGTTCTAAAGCCTTTTGTGGCGTGTATAAGTCGAAAAAAATAAGGGCCTATTTGCCGTTCAGCAGTGCAGTTATATGTTCTAAAGCCTTTTGTGGCGTGTATAAGTCGAAAAAAATAAGGGCCTCGTGACATCAGACACCCCCAGCCAAGAGTCGGTGGGTTCGTCAGACACAAACCTTAGTTGGCATGGCCCAGGAGCAGGTCCTGTGCCCTTACCTGTCCTCAACCTGCCTCTGTCCTTTTCTGTTCCCTCAGCCAGAGAAGTATTATATGCTGTGGGCTCAGCTCCACTATACAGCGAGGACGAGCTACTAGAGGACAGTTAACTAGTATAGCCGGAAGTCAGCAGGGTGGCAGCAGTGGGAGGTCGGGAGCCAAACGTACCCGTGGTAGACCACATGCTTCGCAGAAGCCTACCTGCCCGTAAAGTAGTGGTGGCAGCGGTGGTAGCAGTCAGTCAGTGCAGAGTGTTGGGAGAAAAATCACCTATTCGGCGGTGTGGCAGTTTTTTGTTAAGCCGCTGGAAGAGGTGAACATTCCCATTTGTAGAATCTATGGGCAGAAGGTGAAGCGCGGCCAGGGTGCCAATGTTGGCACCACAGCCCTGCGTCAACATATTCAGTCTCACCATAAAGTGGCCTAAGAGAACCGTGGCTCCAATGTGGAGGTGCAGCCTGCGGCAGCAACCACTGCATCACCCAGTGGCACGCACCCGGTTTCAGCCAGTCAAGGCTCCACCACCTCAGCTGAAGAGGGCCTGTCCTTCCCATCATCTAATGGTCCCGATGCTCCTGCTCCTCGCCCTCCTACTCCTCGTCAATCATTCAGTCAGCAATCGATCACCGAAGCGACAACAGTATGCGTGCACTCATCCATCTGCGCAGAAAATGAACATGCTTCTGGCCAAGCTGCTCGTGCTGCAACCCCTCCATTTCCAAGTCGAGGAGTCTGCACCATTCTGAGAACTAATGGCTTGTGCCAAGCCAAGGTGGAGAGTCCCAAGCCATCGATTCTTTGTCAAAAAGGCAGTACCAGCCCTGAAAACATATGTAGAACAGAAGGTGGGTCAGTCCTTGAGCCTGTTGGTGGCTGCCAAAGTGCACGCCAGTGCCGACGTGTGGAGCTGTAACTACGGTCAGGGACAATACATGTCCTTTACGGCCTACTGGGTGAATGCGGTTCCTGCACGGCCACACCAGCAACTTAGCCAGGTGACGCCGCTTCTGCCTCCACATTCTCACGCCATTGGTCCTGCCACAATGTCCACCTCTGCCTCCTCATCCTCCACTGTGTCTTCAGCCTCCAATGCAGGGATAACTCACTGTGCCCCTCCAGCATACCACATGTGCATGGCACAACGGTGTCACGCTGTTCTGTACCTCGTTTGCTTGGGCGAACGGAGTCACACAGGGGAGGAACTGCTCCGTGTCCTTCATCAAGAAATCAAATCCTGGCTTTCTCTCTGACAACTCAAAATCTGAACCATGGTGACCGACAACAGGAAGAACATGGTGTCGGCGCTGCGTCAAGGAGGGCTGAGCCGTGCACCTTGCATGGCACACGTGTTCAATCTGGTTGTCAAGCGGTTCTTGAAGTCTTCCAACTATCTGCAAGACATCCTAAAAATGGCCAGGAAAATTTGCATGCACTTCAGCCACTCGTACACTGCAAAGCAAATAACACCGTCCTTTAGCTGCAGCGGCAGAACGTCATGCCCCAACATAGGCTAATATGCAATGTTTCCACCCGTTGGAATTCCACCCTCCATATGTTAGACCAACTATACAAACAGAGAGAGGCCAGAAACGATTTCTTGATGATCCAAGCGGACAGGAGTACTTCCCTGTGTAACTTCGATGTCAGCCAGTGGCAGCTCAAGCGTGACATCTGCCGTTTGCTCAGGCCCTTTGAGGAGGTCACATTATTTGTCGCCAGGACTACGGGATGAACAACATCATTCCACTGCTTTATGTCCTGGAACAGGTGTTTGTTAATCTGGCTGGTCACGGCCACGTGAGCCCTGTGGGGGCTGAACTGGAGGAGGAGGACATTGGAGCACAAGCAATGTATAGCGAAATGGGTGGTTTATCTACACAGGTGACAGGAGAGGAAGAGCAGGAGCAGCCAGAGGAGCTACACGGCGATGAGAAAGATGAGGCAGAGGACCCAGACACACTGTGGTAGTATGCAATGGAGATGGAGTTACTTGCACAAATGGCCCGATACATGCTCACTTGCCTGCGTAGTGACAGCCGAATTGTCAGCATTCGGCAGAGGGATGACTTCTGGTTCTCCACCTTGTTGGACCCTTGCTACTGGTCCAAATGGGGGCCTTTCTTACACTGACTGAGAGGGAGGACAAACTGAACTACTATAGAGACATCCTATGTAGTCAGTTGGTCGCTGCCTTTCTGTGCCATCGTCCATCCTCTTGCAGGTCTGACTGGGGGCCCTCTTTGCTCACGTTCCTCTGCCATGGCTGCTTTGGCAGAGTGGGGGGGTAGGAGCAGTTCCAGCTCCATCAGAAGCAACTTAAGTCTAGAGTCGCTGATGAGCAGCTTTATTCACCCTCCTAGTGAAGAAACTACTCACCAGCAGCAGCAGCAGCTAGACCTGGAGCAGGACCTGAACAAGCAGGTGGTGGCGTACTTGGAAAGCACCCTGCCACCCCACATTGAAGATCCACTGGACTACTGGGCAGCCAAACTGGATTTGTGGCCGCAACTGGCCGAGTTTGCCCTGGAAAAGCTGTCCTGCCCAGCCAGTAGTGTGGCATCACAGCGGGTGTTTAGTGCAGGGGGGGCCATACTTACCCCAAGAAGAACTCACCTGTCCACCCAAAATGTGGGTAGACTGACCTTTGTCAATATGAATCAGTCGTGGATCAGCCAGGATTTCCACCCACCAATGCCTGATGCATCAGACTATATCATCCATGGTGTCACACCAACACTTTGACAAAACCAAAGTTTCTTCTGGATACTTAGCTTAGCTACTATTCTGTTGCTGCCACCCGCCTGATGCCACACATCTGATGCCAAGTGCTCCTTCTTTTACCCACTATCTTCAGCTGGTACTGGTATTATCACCCACCTCCCCACTCTGTCACCGGGTCACTCTGTGGTCACCTGATGCTGCTGCCACCTCCACACTATGCCACCTTGCCACTCTGTGGTCTCCTGATGCTGCTGCCGCCACTTCACACTTTGTCACCTTGCCACTTTGTGGTCTCCTGATGCTGCTTCCACCTCCACACTATGTCACCTTGCCACTCTGTGGAATCCTGATGCTGCTGCTACCTCAACACTATGTCACCTTGGCACTCTGTGGCCTCCTGATGCTTCTGCCACCTCCGCACTCTGTCATTGTGCCACCCTGTGGCCTCCTCCTGATGCTGCTGCTGCCATGCCACCCTGTGGCCTCTCCTACTGATGCTGCCACCACCTCCACACTTTGTCATTGTGCCACTCTGTAGCCTCCTGATGATGCTGCCACCTTCACACTTTTATTGTGCCACTCTGTGACCTCCTCCTGATTTTGCTGCTGCCGCCTCCTCCACACTCTGTCATTGTGCCACCCTGTGGCCTCGTGCTGATGCTGCTGCTGCCACCTCAACACTCTGTCATTGTGCCGCTCTGTGGCCTCTGGATGCTGCTGCCACCTCCACACTGTCATTGTGCCAGCCTGTGGCCTCCTCCTGATGCTGCTGCCACCTCCAGACTCTGTCATTGGGCCACTCTGTGGTCTCCTCATGCTGCTTTCACCTCACCACTATGTGATAGGGCCACTCTGTGGACTTCTAATGCTGTTCCCACCCTCCCCACTTCATGACTGGGCCACAATTTTGCCTTTCGGCCTGGCTGACATCATCATTTATTTGACCCTTCTTCTGATCTGTCAGATGGAAGGAAAAAATTAGACTCACAACGGATCCTGTCTATGTAACAGCTGTAAGACCTGCATGACATGGTCCCTATTTTGAATCAGAATTGGCTTATGATTTGGTAGCCAAAAGCAGGAGTGGGTACAAAACACAGACGACATGCAAATATTTCATTCACATGTCATCTCTGTTTTGGATCCTCTCCTGTTTTTTTTTTTGCTTTAGCAATACTTATGGATTGCTGACCAAATGCTGACCGAATGAAGGCAGATGCTCCACAGACAGGATTCGTTTTTGGGGGGTTATTGTTCTGACGTAACAGAGTGAGGGCAAAATAATCAGCGATGTCAACACAAACTTACTGCTGACACCCTCTCCACTCGGTCGGGGAGCTCTACTTGAATAAGCGTTTAATAGAACAGGTTCTATAGACATCTATGTGGAATCAGCTGCCGACGGTGTAAAAGGAGTACACTTCTTCTTGACGCTAACATTGACCTGCAAAGTTGAGTTCATACTTGAGTTATTTGGTGAGTTTTGGCCCCGTAACTGCCCAAATAAGTGAATTGTGCAGTGATTCTAAGAGCGACGCCTGTCATCTGCATGTCATACTGACTCACAGTCAGGGCCGTCTTTACGAAGGGGCAGCTGCCCCAGGCCCAGTTGCTCCTGGGGGGCCCAAGGCAGCTGCCTCCTGAGCCATGCTAGCTACTGCCCCGGGTGTCAGGCTGTCAGCTACACAGGGGGTGCTGCCATGTGTCCAGGCATCGTACTGTAAGTAAGAGCTGTGATCTAGGACCTGAGATTACATCACCACCATGTGACCAGTAACCTAGCAATATTACTGGTCACATGGCTATTAGGTCATCACAGGTCCTACCAGGAGTGTTGCAGGAGAAGTTAACTGTGGAGCTTTTTTGTGTGAAGATTACATCAGAAAAAGGTGACAAGGGCTGTTATGTTAATATACTGTATACTGTGGGGGGGCCTGTATACTGTGGGGGGGCTGTATAGTGTGGGGGGCCTGTATACTGTGGGGGGGGCTGTATACTATGGGGGGCTGTATACTGTGGGGGCCTGTATAGTGTGGGGGGCTGTATAGTGTGGGGGGGCTGTATACTGTGTGGGGGCCTGTATACTGTGTGGGGGGCCTGTATAGTGTGGGGGGGCTGTATATTGTGGGGGGGCTGTATATTGTGGAGTGCTATACTGCTGTACTGTATACTGTGGGGGTCTGTGTACTGTATACTGTGGAGGCTGTATAGTGTGGAGTGCTATATTGTTGTACTGTATAGTGTGGGGGGCTGTATCGTGTATAGTTTGGGGTGCTGTATACGGTGAGGTGCTATACTGTGAGGTGTTGTATACTGTGGGCTGCTATACTGCTCTACTATATACTGTGTGGTGCTGTGGTTCACTGTAACACTAGGGTGAGCCGAGCCCTGGTCTCCTTCCTGCAGAGCGGTGCCCACTTCCAGTCTGAGCCCAGCTGCCCAGAGCACTGATCCTGAGCCACTGGAGTCTTCAGAACTGGAAGTATTTACAGTCATTCACAATACTCTACCAGATTTTTTGTGTGTGTGTTGTGGTGGAGGGCGTGATTGCCTGCTAAGGTATGGGAAGGCGGATCCAGGGGGCCCAAGTAAATTTTTGCCCAGGGTCCAATCAATATTAAAGACAGCCCTGCTCACAGTATTGTTTCACTACCACAGCAGAGTCCCTGCAAGGCAGTCTTCTACACCACTGTAAATGCTTTCCTCAGCCAGTAAATACCAGTTTTTTAAATGCAATTCGCCACAAATAAATTCTGATGTAACCAAATTATTTTTTTTATTCGGCGAGCCGGCCGAATCAAATTTTTGAGAAATTCTCTCATCTCTAGTAATGATCTGAAACATGAGAAGCCACTGAATCTTGACCTCTGGGCATTCTGTACAGTAATGGTAGTAAACAGGATATAACCTTACTCCAATATGAGTCACTCTCCCACTTGAAATAACCTGGTGCAGTACAGGGTAGGGTAGTAAAAATCTCAATGATTTATTACTAAAAATATATACAGTATATAATGTTAGCAGGGCCCTTGCTGTTATTAATAATAGAAATACATATAACAATAAATAATTAGATCATAAAACACTGATTGTGCGATATATCAGAAACAGATGCAAATTATCTGTTAACAAGCTATGCCTCTAATGACACCAGATGTAAGGCAGCTATCCTATAAGTCAATGTTCAACCCTTTAAATAGGCCTTGAGACATGACTCAGATATTAAATAAGCCAGCACCTCATCTACAGATGGGTGATTGCTTCTTATCAGTACAGAGCATAGAGTACTGTCTTAACTGGGTGAAAGTCAGGATTTGGGGGGTACTGTCTCTCCTTGGGGAGATCACCTTAATCGGCGTGTGGAAACTTATAGGCCATACATGCTAGTTTAGAATTCTGGAAAGTAGTTATGCAAATGAGCTCTTAACAAGCTCTGCCTCTAATGCCACCAGATCTAAGGCAGTATAGTATTTGCCCTCAAACTCTGGACTGTTTGTCCTCAAACTCAAAGATATGGGCTGGATCGCTGATTCAGCCAACAAAAAAGTATAATAGAAAACTGTCACGGAGTAGCGTCACGGGTATAAAGATAGAGCGGAGGTGCACCCCCTGAGCTGCCACCCGGTCCCCTGTCCCTGCCAATCTTGCACCACCTGCCCTAGGTGACAGGGCGCAACTGGGCGACAGTTGCTGAACTGAGTAAGTGCAAGCAGAGAGATAGAGACAGCAGGGAAGCGGACACCCAATGAGAGGTAGCACTCGAGCGGACAGAGAGGTGGAACAAGCAAGGTACCACCAAAAATGGAAGGGCGAGGCGGGTCAACTAGCCGGCGTCAGTCCAGGTGGTCACGTCAGTACAAGACAAGAGGCAAAGACAAAATCCAAAAGCAAGCCGAGGTCAAAATCCGAGAGGTAGCGTCAAGGTTCAGGGAGCAGGCGGAAGAGGTGTCAGGAAGCAGATCAAGGGTCAAATCCAAAGGTAAGCTAAATAACAATAATAATACACAGCCTAAGGGACCAAAATCACAGGCAACCTGTAGCCAGCAGGTTGCCTGTATTTATAGTGGGGAGTGAGGGTCATGTGACGTGGCCAGTGTCACATGACCGACAGACAGACAAGTCGAGCACCGAGTGATCAGCTCGGCACTCAAGGCAGACCTAGGAGCAGGTAGCCTCGCAGCTAGCAAAGCCACCCTGGGAACAAGGCCGAACACAGATCCTCGCTCCTGAAGCTAAGCAGCAGGTCTGCGGCTGATGGGAGACCGAGTGTGCCTTTAGCGCCTCGTTACAGAAAACATTGTGATCATAAATTGAATGGCAATACTAATCATTATAATAAATCATTTATGAACAAACTTGCATATATTAGCATGATTGTTTTCTATGCATTTTTTCTTTATATAATTTCCTCTTATTATATTTCTTATGGGTTATTCTTATAACTAGAGATGAGCGAAGTTCTTAAAATTCAATTAGGCTGCTTCGCCGAATTTTACAAAAAAATTTGCTCCGTTATGATTTGCTTTGTCACAAAGCACATTTCTTTCTAAGTATCGGGTGCAATGACGGGGAACGGCAATTGTGCCACCCTTCATCATTTAACCTCTCAGATGCCGCGTTCATCGCTGATCGCTGCATCTGAGATTTATATTAAGGTCTTTCAGGTGTTAACCATTTAAAAAAATGCTACTAACCTTAGTGAACTTTGATCCGAGTTTCAGGGAAAATTCTATTTACCTCAAAGCCGAATTTCCTCAAGCACAAGGAAATTCTGCTTCATGGTGATTCGAATCTTCCCCAAAATTCGGATCGAAGTCCACTTCGGATACTTCGATTCGCTCAACAATACTTGTAACCTTCACATTGCCTAACACTAATATAAAATTAAAAATACACTGAAATAATTCTGCTGTAGAAATCTAAGCTTATTTTATAACCCATCCCATATCAATCTATCAATTTAGAACTCCCTCATTATTACTGCCTTATGGTCGATCATATGATAATACTACAAACTAGTGAATTGTAGATAATATAGATTATATTATGAATATTTTGGGATGAGTAGGGGCCATCCCCCAAGGGAGCAACAGAGTCCTGGGTAATAGCTTGACTTTGGTGCTCCGTGGGAGTGAGGCGCTCACCCATCACCAATGAACCCTTAGAGATAGCCCACTGGGATAGCCACCCACCAAGGGAGTAAGCATTCTCCACATCCAGTTAACCTACAGGAAACCAAATAATTCAATCTGCATTTAAACCTCCCAGAAGCACTTCTCTAGTGCTACAAAAATGAGCCATGTGGGGTAACTGTTGTGGTACTGTTTGAAAAAAAATTTGGGGAACTTTGTGATTTTACAATTGTTGCAACTGCCACAATGAAAAAAACTTTCAGACCTAACAATGTTGCTATTGTGTTATTGTTCTTTTCTAGAGTTTTAACAAAGGGTGCAACCTTCAGACCTAAACTGGAGGCTTTTGTGTATGTAAGTCGTAGGATTTTCTGTAACAGAGGTCCTATAATCTTATCCCTACATAAATGATGCCAATATTTGTTTATATTCTTTTCTATGAGTTTAGGGTCGAAGGGTAGAATGAATAGTACCCAATTTTGCTGTATTGGTCCCACATAACTTTTTACTATCAAAGAAGGTTTATCTATCTATTGAGTGTACTTTCTCCATTACTGAATTCATGACCTCTACAGGGTAGGTTTTCTTAATAAATGGATTATTTAGTTTTTTCACTTCCTCCTTAAAATGAGAATTGACTGTACAGTTACGTTTTAACTGTTGGAACTGGCTGGTTGGTATATTCACTAACCACCTCGGAAGGTGGCAGCTTGAGTAAACAATACAGCTGTTCCTAGCTACAGGTTTTTGTATATGTACTACAGATGATTTTTGATTCTTTTACTGAAATGAGGAGATCTAGGAATTCCACTTGAGTTCTACTGATATGTGAAGTAAACTTTAAATTTCGTCCATTAAACAACGCAACAATGATTTTGCTACTGAGAGAAAAACATGAGATTTATACTAAAATGAGCGTGCTGATTCCAAATATGAACTCGGAATTTGCCTGACACGTCTAGATTTTAAGTTATACATGCAAAGCCTATTCAGATATAATATTAATGCATTATATTGGACATATTCCAATGGACATGTCCAGACCTGTTTGGACGCACTCAGGCTGATGTCAGCAGTAAGTATATAAGGCAAGCTGGACAGATTTTGATAAAGTGATGTGTTATAGTGCTATCAGTTTTGAAACTTAAGATGGATAAACGCAAATGTGTTAACGATCCGGACAATTTCTGCTACATATGTGGCAAATACACTACTTATGATCAGCGCAAGAATCTGACAAAGCAAGTGCGTCTTGCATCTTGGGATGCATTTGTGCTAGTAGTGCAGAAATTCCTTGGGAACAGACAAGCTGCAAACTATGCTCCATTAGTAGACAACAGGCTTACAGCACATGAACAACTTGGCTGCCGAATGTCATTGAAAGTGCATTTCTTACATTCCCATCTTGACTTTTTCCCACCCAATTTGGGACACATAAGTGACTAATATGGAGAGCGGTTCCATAAAGATATTTCTACAATGGAGAACAGATATCAAGGCCGCTGGAATCCCAACATGATGGGGACTACTGCTGTTTTTTGCAACGTGAAAATATGACCGTTCACAAATGCAAAAGCAGATGCCTGAAGCACTGTTAACAGTACTGGGCCTTGCTCAAGTAAGACTTTTAAACAGAAAAACTAGACTTTTTGAAATTTTGTTATTCCATTACATTTTCATACACAGTTTACTACGCAAACTGTGATGGAGATCAGGTAATTGTTGGAGTAAAACTTGTTCTGTTCAAAATTATTCAATGCTTTCCAAGTGCTTAATTCATTTAGGCATACTTATGCATAGCTAAATTTCATGACGTGTTACAACAATTCTGACTTCGAATTTGTAATTTGCACATTCGATTTAGTATAGGACAAATGGTTTTTGCCCAGTAGCAGATGAAAAGTTTTTCTTTGTTGCGTGGTGTTATCATTTAATCCTTCAGGAAAAATATTCCAGATTTCTGCCAAATAAAAATTATATTGTCTATATAAGGTCACCAGAGTACCAGGTGATGACTGCTTGTTCCCACTGTACCATAAATAAGTTGGCATAACTGAGGGAGAACCTGGTATATATGGCGGTGCCCCTCTTTTGTAAATAAAAATTACATGTCTATATAAACTTAATACCCTCCATTACAAAGTATTTTTTTTTCAATATTTGTCTATTTTCTTCCATTATTGTACTGCCGCTGTTCCCTGTCCATGCTCAATAATTGTGTACAATGAATTATGTACAATGATTGCACAATGATTGCACAATAATATATCTACAATTCATTAGTTTGTAGTATTATCATATGATGGTCCATAAGGCAATAGGGAGTTCTACATGGATACATTTATATGTGGTAGGTAATAAAAAAAGCTTACATTTCTAATATTATTTCAGTGTATATATATATATATATATATATATATATATTTCAGTTTATTTTACATAATTAATTTAAAATAGTGTTAGACAATGTAAAGGTTACAAGAATAACCCATATACATAATAAATGCAATAAGAGGAAATTACGCATTGTGCACAAAAAAGCATAGATAACACAGAACATGCATATGAAAAAGCATGCTAATATATGCAAGTTTGTTCATAAATTTATGATTAGCATTCCCATACAATTTAAGTTTTTCTGATCATAATGTTTTCTATCATACTTTTTTGTTGGCTGAATCTGCAATCCAGCCCATATCTTTGAGTTTTCTGCAAAAAAGACCCAGTCCACATTTTGAGGACAAATACTATAAATGACCACTAGGAAATTACAACCATACTATGGCCACTAAGGAAGAAGCTAGTTTTAGACCAGGTTTCAGCTCTCTAGCACGTACAGTTCATAAAATATTCCCAAAAAATGCTAATATGGCTTATCACATGACCTACATTAGGCAATAGAAGCCTGAAAGCCTTTCACTCATATCCCAACTGCCATACACACAGTCACATGAGCCTTATCAGCCAATAGAAGCTCGCAGGTCCTTAGTCTCCACATACACACAGTTTTACACCAGGTTTCCATAACAACCCAGCCATTTTTCTACACTGCTGTAGTTCAGCTTTGAAGGGGCAGGGTACTGTGGATGACACTGTTAAGGGAGCGGAGTGCTGTGGAGGTCACAGTTCAGGGGGCAGGTAGGGTGGCCATTCAGGCCACCATCAAGAAACGGACTTAAAAACTCCGCCCCCAGGTCCTGCTATGCCACGCCTCTGATTCGGTTAGACCACACCCCTCCCACTCAGCAGCCCATGCAGATTGAAAAAAATGAAGGTAAAAATCAACTTCTGTCAGCTGGAGGGGTGGGAGGGAGGGTTTCTCCCTGCAGCTCTCGCTCAGACAGCACAGTGCTGCTGTCTGAGAGTGAGCTGTTCAAAAGGACATTCCTGTGTCTGTCCAGGCCCTACGCTGGACAGAGGATAGGGAGTCGGAAAGCCGGACTGTCCAGCCTAAAACAGGACTACTACCCTAGAGGCAGGCTGCTGTGGAGGTCACAGTTAAAGGGATGGTCCGCTATGGAGGTCAGTGTTAAGGGGCAGATTGCTGTAGAGGCCACTGTTAAGGGAGCGGGGTGTTGTGGAAATCACTGTTAAGGAGATGGGGTACTGTGGAGGTCACTAATAAAGGGGTGGCCGCTGTGTAGGGCAGTGTTAAGGGGCAGAATGCTGTGGAGGTCACTGTTAAAGGGGCAGGCACTGTGGAGGTCTCTGTTAAGGGGGCAGGGAATGGTGGAGGTCACAGCTAATGAGACGGTCCACTATGGAGGTCAGTATTAAGGGGTGGGGTGCTGTAGAAGTCACAGTTAAGGGGGTGGGGTGTTTTGGAAGTCACTTTTTAAGGGAACAGAGCTCTGTAGAGGTCACTGTTAAAGGAACAGGGTACAGTGGAGGTCTCTGTTAAGGGGGCCTGGAATGGTGGTCAGTTAAGGGGACTGTAGCCTAAGTCTGCGGTCAGTGTTAAGGGGAGGGTGCTGTAGAGGTCACTGTTATGGGGGCGGGCTCCTGTGGAGGTCACTGTCAAGGGGGTGGGGTGCTGTGTAACTCACTGTTAAAGGGGCAGGCTGCTGTAAAGGTCAAAGTTAAGGGGGTGGGCTGCTGTGGAGGTCCCATTTTAAGGGAAAGGGCACTGTGGGGGGCTCAGTGTTAAGGGGTGAGGGGCTGTGGAGGTCACTGTTAAGGGGATGGGGTGCTGTAGATGTCACTGTTGTAGTGGATACTGTCAATATCTTTTAACAACACACACAAACATTAAATGAAATAGATTAAATATACCCGTGCAAATCTGCCCCCTGAATTCTGAGTGTGACCCGCATCTAATCGGCACGGCTTGCATGTAAATATCTGTGTATTGCCAACTGTTAGCAGCACTTGCATATCTGTGTGCTTCTGTAACGGATCTCCTGGCACCCTGACTGGGTACCTCCGTCGATGGATACTCCTAGCGTAAGCGCTGCAGACCCCACGAACCGCTGAAGCTTTGTACAGGTCTCACCGTCTGCTACCCACCCCGGACCTACGACAAGGCTCTAGGCTCCAGTGGGTGAACCACTCCTAAATCAGAGAGCAGGAACAGCTCTTACAAGAGCTAATAGTATAGCCAGGGGAGTATAGCAAATCTTCAGCATATAGCAGTCCAGTGTTAATCAGTTACCCAAACATCCGCCTCAACATGATGAAGGGTAAACAGGAACTCTTGAACACACAAGCATTGACTTATACACATTTTCCAACAAGGTTACCACCCACAGGGTTTTGTAAAAACAACCAATAAACACGTACAATACACTCAGACACAACCCATTGTGATACAATTACCCCACACAATGGGTTGGTGCAATTGTATCACAGGCAGGAGAATACACAGTGTCTTCTGTCCTGGAGATAACCGAGGAGTAAGTCAAGTCTCTTTCAGGACAAAGGGAAATCGCCAATACACACGTGGGGACAATAGGACAGACATCACTACTCAAATATACAATGTCCCACCCTTTACAGTACACATCGACATTTAACATATCCCAAAATGGCACGAATTAGACCAGGGGTTCAAAAGTTAGTAAAAGTCCTTTGTGAACAAAGGAAGCCTGGCTGATGAGAGGGCCCATAATCCTGGGGCAAGAGGCTGGTAGCCAGGCTTCTTCACCACCCAGTGGCGAGGTTGGTTTCGTCACAGCTTCCATCTGTGAACTGGCTTTGGAGGTCGCTGAGCTAAGTGAGAAAAACACGTGGCGTGCCTGGAGGGGGGAGACGCCGTATCAGCCGCAAGTTTGTATCCATTGACTAACAGCCGGTCATAAAAGAAGATTTTTTCATCTACTTCAAAGCGGTCTTCTGTATGAGAAGTGGTAAAAGTTAATTGCTCTTATGTGACTTGTTATATACTACTTCATCAAGTGGAAACATTGTGTGATTTATATGAAAGCAGCCTCCTGGTCTAAATAGCTGTGAACTATCAGTTCACCCAGCATTGACTACCTAGGGAACAGTGAACTTAATGTTCCTCTGATATGATATATCTCACAATGAGTATTTTATGAACGAATTATTGTTTCATGTGTTTTTATTAATTAATAACAGAAAGGGCCCTGCTGACATTATATATTGTATTTATGTTTTTACTAATAAATCATTGAGATTTTTACTGCCTTGTACTGCACCAGGTTATTTCAGGTGGGGGAGTGCCTGCTATTATTTTGTATGTAATCCCCCCATGTATCCAGCAGAGGTGAGCAACTGAATATTTTGCAAAGCCTGAAGGGGTTTGCTCACTCTTTTACTATTGATTGCCTATCCTCAGCATATATCCTCAATATAAGATGAGTTTAAAGAGGCAGGGGGCACACCAAATACTGACAGGAGTGCAAAGGGTGGAATAATTACATATGACAAATTATCTGACCCAAGAGAGAGTCAAAAAGAGCCACCCCATAAATGCACATCCAACCATAAAGGGATACAAAAATATATATAAAGTTTATTTAGACACAACAACACACATGCATTAAAAAAATTTGTATACAATATGGAACAAAGTGCGGTATGCAATAAAATATATGTAACCGACACATACAGGTCCACTGAGTTTAGTACATCTGATTATATGTGTAATCAACCAGCATATAAAACAATACAATAAATCACATGTAGCAAATGTAAGGTAAGGTGAGACCACTAGAATTGAAAATGCAGGCAGACCAACATAGGGTCCAATATCAAGAGCCAAACCTACATAGCCAGCTGGTGCAGTGGACCTGGAAACATAACAAGCGCCCAACGCGTGTCGCCGGAGCAATCCGGCTTCCTCAGGGGTAAAGGACTGTGTGTTGGGGCGTCAGTTAATATAGGGTGTAGGATAAGGTGTAACTATGTTCACCTGTGCAGCAGGAACTGTTGTCAGTGTGTGAATATATTAAACTCCGGTCAAAGCAGGAAACCGGAAGTGTGGATCACATGATCGGCTGGTGGAACGCATGGTGGAACGCATATGCGCTCCACCAGCCAAAACACAGCCACAAGTCAAGGAGAACATGAGGGAGACATAAGTGTATGCTGAATGGTGTTAAGTATTTACATTTTTTAATGTGTGTGTGTTGTTGTGTCTAAATAAACTTTATATATATTTTTGTATCCCTTTATGGTTGGATGTGCATTTATGGGGTGGCTCTTTTTGACTCTCTCTTGGGTCAGATAATTTGTCATATATATCCTCAATATAAGATCACCAGGGGTCCAACACCACACACCCAAGACAATCAGCTATTTCAGAGTAGCACCGGAGTCTGAACTACACAGCTCCATCCGTAAAAAGTGGGCAGAGCTGGTTACTGTAGCCCTGCTCCCATTGAAGTGAATAGGAGCAGAGCTGAAGTTACAAGCACCATGCAGAGGAGTGTGGACAGAATTGTGTAGTTCCAGCACTGACTTCCTGTACTGGAGCCAATGGTGGATTGGAAGCTTAAAATGGCCCCAGAAAAAACACTTTGTAGCAACTCATTCAGGATTTCATAAAACATTCTTTCTAGCCTCACCTATAGTCAGTGGTTGCTTACTTTAAAGATCAGAAACACTTCAGTGTGACAAATAAGGAACAGTATTGTTCATATGTATATTTCTTTTTCAACAGGATTTAATTCATACATGTATTTCTTTCTGTACATTTAAAAGGTGATTGTGAGATGGCGATATGTGGTGGTGTCAGCTGTATCATCGAACCTCGCATCTTCGTTTCCCTTTGTAAGGCAAAGATGCTATCCGCTGATGGAACCAGTAAACCTTTCTCTAATAGAGCAGATGGATACGGAAGAGGAGAAGGATGTGGCATTATTCTACTAAAACCTTTCAAAAAGGTATGGATTGTTGGCTGACTCAATATTTTCTACAAGTCTTCAGCAAGATCACTTTTTTATTGAGCTCCACCACTTGACTTGACTCCAACGTTTCACCTACGCGTCTTTTTATATTAAGTAATTTTCATTTATTTTTTTTTTCATAGAAAAGTTACTTCCTTCTCTTATCAGGCTCTTATCCTGCTTCCCCTCCTCTTTTCCTAATTCTATAATTCACTGTTCAGACCTATCTTCAGTGAAGAAAGGCTGCCTGCTCACTGGAAGATCAGATTAAATAGATGTCTATGGAGAAAGAAGGGAGGAGGGGGAAGAGAAGGGAGGCAGAGTATTGCTGGTTTGTAAGTGATTTACTGTCTTAACTGCTGCATTCACATTTATACTGCTAGTTCTGGTATGTATTGTCCTTCATTACTGCTGCAGATTTTGAGGTTGCGCTGCAGAGTGTAAGGGAAAAGATTTTCCTGTTTCAGCACCTCCTATGTCTGGACATACATTAAACCAGCTAGTCACGGCCCACAACCCCTGAAAAAGCTGACAATTACAGGAAGATTCCAGAGGAAAATCATGCTAAAAAATATCTGAAAAACTACCTGAAATGGCAGTTACACTTGAAATAATGCTTTATCATGACTGCTTTCCCTACAGTAACCAATGTTTTGGTTTGACACCTGTTTTCATCATGTTCACTGGACATTTGGTGCACATGCTATTATCCGTGTCCGCATTTCTATTTGGCTGTGAATATTTTGTTTAACACTTGGTAACATCTCCTTCATTTTAACATTTCATAGGCTAAAGAAGAATACTGTAAAGTCTGGGGACTTATAAGTGCAAGTGCAATAAACCAAGATGGACACTCAGTATCACCCATCACAAGGCCATCTCAAGATCAGCAGGAATATTTATTGCAACACATCTATAGCAAGATAGATCCATGTTCTGTGCAATACATTGAGGCTCATGGTACTGGAACAACAATTGGTGACCCAACAGAAGCTGCCAGCTTAGGAAATATCATTGGGAAAAAAAGGAATGGAATGAAACCCCTAAAGATTGGATCCGTTAAAGGAAACATAGGTCACACTGAATCTGCTGCTGGAGTTGCTGGCTTAATAAAGGTTCTTCTCATGATGCATCATGAAATAATCCCTCCATCTCTACATTATTCTAAAGAAAATGGCATCAAAATGATTGGTGAATCAAAACTAGAAATTCCAACCAGAACTGAAAAGTGGCAGGAGGACATCAAATTTGGAAGAATGGCAGGAATAAATTGTTTTGGGTTTGGAGGAACTAATGTTCATGTTGTTATCAAACAAAATAAGCAAGAATATCCCAAATATCACTCAAAACGATCAGTTGACATATTTATATTATCTGCAGCCTCAAGCAAATCCCTTCAACTGTGTATCGAAGACACAAAAATAGCATTAGGCAGCACAACATCCTTAACTCTGGAGAACCTGGTCTACACAGCAGCTTGCAGGAGAAGTCATTTAAATTACAAACACAGAATAGGATTTATGGCCTCTTCATTAACTCATTTGCATCAACAGTTACAAACTGTGAGCAAATACCCCCTTATAGCTACATCCAGCCCTCATATTGTGTTTGTATTCTGTGGTAATGGAGTCCTTTATAAAGGGATGTGTAAGATGTTACTTGAACATGAGCCAGTGTTCAGGACAAAATGTATGGCAGTTGATAGGTTGATTCAGTCTTACACCTCCATTTCTGTTTTGCAGTTGTTACAGGAAGAGTTTGATGATTTCTCAAGACCAGATGTGGCACAGTTGTTGCTCTTTACAATTCAGGTGTCATTAGTAGCTCTCCTAAAACACTGGGGGGTAAGGCCAAACTGCACTGTGGGCCATTCAGTTGGAGAAGTTGCGGCAGCACATTGTTCTGGACTTCTTTCACTTGAAGATGCTGTAAAAATTATATATTATAGGAGCACACTGCAATGCAAAGCTGTTGGGGGACTTATGTTGGTAGTTGGAAATATACTCGTGATGGAAATATCAAAAATAATTCAGTTATACAAGGGAAAAGTATGTATTGCTGCTTATAACAGTCCTACTTCATGCACATTGTCAGGTGACACTTTTTCAATAAAACACCTCCAAGGGGAACTGACCAAGAAATACAATGAAAATAATATATTTCTGCATATACTTGATGTCCCTGCTGCATACCACAGCCACATGATGGATCCTATATTGAATGAGATAAAAGAGATGTTGAGAGATTTACAGGGAAAAGATATTCATGTTGATATTATATCAACAGTGACCGGAAAGCCTGCATCCAAAGGAGATTTCACCACTGGTGATTACTGGGCTAAAAATATTCGTGAATCAGTTGCCTTTCAACAAGCTATAGAAGCTTCAGCAAGAGATAAAGAAAACACTCTTTTTATTGAAATAGGTCCTCGGAGAGCACTACAAAGGAACATAATTGAAACGTTAGGCCCCAACACAACAGTATTACCTGCTTTACAGCCCAATAAAGAGTATGAGACCATCTTTTCCATGCTGATTGCACTTTTTACACAAGGATACAATCCTGAGTGGTGTAATGTTTTTGACGCATATAAATCATCTCCATCTATAATTCCAAGATATCAATTTGATCACATCAAACAAGATATCAGATATGAAAAAATTAGACAGGGGAACCAAACAGCATCCAGTCCTAACCACCCATTAATTCGTAGCTTGAGTGAGGATTTCACTGACTTCCAATGTACAGTATCTAAAACCATTACTTCCTATGTCTATGAACATACAAACTGGGGTTCTGCCCTCATTCCAGGTGCATTTTATGTAGAACTTGGATTAGCAGCTGCATCTATGAGCTTCAAACCTAAACCACCTTTAAGTTCTTTAGAAATCAGTGTAACATTTTCCAACCCTTGTGTTCTTCACCAAGACTCTGTTGACCTGAAAATCAAGCTACACCAAGAAGGCAAAGTAACTCATTTTGAAGTTCTAACATCACACATTTTTGCAAGTGGGCAACTCCTAAAGCACAACTCTATAGCAAACACAGTAAAAAGAATCTCAGTTGAACAGATATTCAGTAGATGTACCTCTATTTTTAAAACTGAAAGGATTTATGAGCAGCTCTCTACACTTGGATTTGAATACGGGAAAAGTTACAAGCATCTGGGTGATGTTCATTATGGAAATGATCTCAAAGAAGGGATTGCCAGAGTGAAAGTGAGTGAAGAAGTCAGAGAAACAATGTATGAGTACCACATCCATCCAGTCATTTTAGACTGCTTTCTTCAAATGGGAGTTTGTGTGGGATCGAGAACAAAAGAATCAGCAATCTTCCCATCATCCATTGGAAGTTTAACGATTCTACAGCCTCTTCAAGAAGAAATGATCATCTACATGAAAACAATAAAAACAACAGAGAAGTACATTGAGTTATGTGGATGTTTTGCAGACAACACTGGTTCAATTTTAGTAGAAATAAAAAGTGCTAAGTTGTCATTTCTAAAACAAACAGAGAACAAACAAGTGAAAACTTTTTACCAAGTTAAATGGACACAATGTTCACAACCCAGTCATATACCAGAAAATGAGCCAAAAATGTTGATTTTTTCTGACACTCTAGGAATAGGTGAAAAATTATCAAAGTACATGCCAAATGAACCTAACTATATTATGTTCAACAGCTGGGATTCAGATTTTCAGGCACAAAAACTTCTCAATAGTGACTGCACTGATGTTGTGTTTATGTGGGGAATTCAAAGGTTATCTGACAATATTTCAAGTAACTTTACACAATATCTAGCAAAATGCTGTGACATCTATAGACAGCTGATTTTAGCAGTGAGAAAAAAGTCCTCTATGCCTTCTATCCGTACAGTGACATTCAGAACAGTAGACAGCACGGTGGATAATATTAACCCTGGATTTGCATTTGTTGGAATGACAAGAGCTTGTCTCTTTGAAATACCTGACATAACATTTCAGCTGATTGACATTAGCTCCACAAGTCCCCAAGATGTTAAGGCACTAGCCCAGGTTCTTCATAATTATAATCCAGAGGACCATCCAGAGATCTGGATTAATGAAGGCTCTGTTTATGACAATGAAATAATTTTCACTGAGACTGAAAAGAGAACACGAAAGATAGATTCTTTAGAGAAAACTGATAATTTCACCCTTTACACTTCAGAGCCTTATACGGTAACTAACATTTCTGCTGAACAGTCTAATCGCAAATTATCTGACCTTAAAAGCAAAGACTTGGAGATTTGTGTTGATAAAATTTGCATCCACACAGATGATTATTTTCCTATTAGCCTTTCAAGTTGGAAATATGGGAATGCTTTGTACTGGAACTCTTTGACTAGTGATAAGCATGAGCTTGTTGCTCTGGATTTTGCTGGTATTGTGACTGCCGTTGGCAAATGTGTTAAAAAAATTCAAGTTGGTGATCGAGTTGCCGCATGCTATCCAATAACAGCAACCTCTAAAGTCACTCTTTCAGAAAATGTTTGCTACTTAGTCAAAAAAGCTCCAGTGATAAAAAGTGCTCCTTGCATCTCATTCTTTGTCTTAGCCTGGGAAATTTTGCACAATCAACTACCACGTGCAAAGAATAAGTCTAAACTCGCTATTTTAACATCTGATGTAAACTCAGTCTTATGCAGAGTTTTGTCCAAGACAGCAAAACAGAGTGGATGGGAAACTGTAATATCTGTTGGAAGTAGGGAGGTTGATAAGCAGTGCACTTCAATGGTTATTCTTCCGACAGTAGGAGATGTCTCTAGAGAGGTTCTTAATGCACTACCACTCCTCAAAGATGTGGTTTCTATAACTGATCATAAGAATTTTAAGAACTGGCAAAATATAATTCTTAGCAGTCAAGATTTTTATGTCCACTTGCTTGATATTTCTGCCATTTTCCGGAAGGCATATTTACAAAAGCATGCAAAAAATCTGCATAAGTGGCTTTATTCCATTACTTCAAAAAACACCATTATCATTCCAAAACATTTGATCCAACCATCAGGGAAAGAATCTGGCTGTTTTAGTGGAGAAACCAGCTACTTTACCACCCAGTCCTTACCTATAATTGAGCTAGACAATAGTACTGTCTCATTGATACCAATGTCAGCACCCAATCCAATGCTCTTCAAAGATAAAGCTGTTTACATTGTCACGGGTGGTCTGACTGGTCTTGGATTTGAAACAGTGAAATTTATTGGGAATAATGGTGGGGGCCACATAGTGATCCTGTCCAGAAGAAAACCAATCTCAGAAATGGAACAACAGTTAGCTGAAGTTCAGAATCAGAAAGAAAGTTGCAATGTAGTCAGTATACAATGTGACATTTCCTGTTACTCAGAAGTAGAAAAAGCTATTTATTTTATTAAAACAAGATTTCCAAATATCCCGGTGAGAGGTGTTTTCCACAGTGCTGTTGTTTTTCATGATAAGATTCTGCAGAATCTTAGCTTGTCCCTGTTTGAGAAAGTTCTTGGCCCAAAAGTTGATGGAGTTGTGAATCTTCACCTTGCCACATTAAACATGAAACTTGACTATTTTGTTTGCTATTCATCTATTGCTTCATTTGTTGGAAATTCAGGACAAGCAAATTATGCTGCTGCCAACTCCTTCCTAGATATCTTCTGCCAATATAGAAGGAATATGGGCCTTTGTGGACAATCGATCAGTTGGGGTGGCCTCAATCTTGGAGTACTAACCAATCAGCTTCATGTGCATAAAATCTTAGAAGCAAAGGGAGCACTTCTTTTTAGCATTGTGGAAATTCATGAGCATCTGAAGAATTGTCTTCAACTAAATAATTCAAGTCAAGCAATAGCCAAATTTAACTTTAAAACCATGTATGAAAACCAGATGTCTCAAATTCCAGCAGTAAAAAAACGATTCTACAGTGTGATAATAGGAGACATGAGTAGTTGGGAGCAAACATCAAAAGAAAACCATTCTTCCAATAGTAACAATGAAACATGTGAAGATTATATTTTGTTAGTAATTACTGAACTCACAGGAGTCAGCCCAAGTGACATCACTATGAGTACTCTTCTCAGTTCTCTAGGGATTGACTCGATGTCAGCTATGACATTACAGAGTCGAATCCTCAAAGAGAAGAACATGAGGATACCCCTGCTAAAACTACTTGATCCCAAAACAGCAGTCTCAACGTTGGTATCCCTGGTTAAAGAAACTTTAGATAAAAAAGAGATTGGAAGCGAGATAATAGAGGAAACTATTCTGTGATATGGGAAAATTCATCAACAATGAACCCTATGAATTCAAGGACTGTTCGTTATGGCATTTTGTGTACTTTTTTCAACAGATGGCAATGCATAGTGTTTTTGTTATCATGCAAAATTTATTTTTTATTCTGATAATTTCTTTAATTATAGTAGAGTTACAGTTAAGATGATAGTCTGTCCATAGTAACATCATCTTCTATTGGTTCAGCTGGCACCTGACTTGGTGCCACTATGGATGTCACACCAGCTGACAAAGTAGCAATGATAGCAGTGGGGGCACGCAAAACCAGTGGCAGACAACTAGAGCAAACTAAGTAAAGTATTTGCAATTTTAAGCTTGTAAACACAGATTTTCATGTTTAATCTTTTTTTTTTTTTTTTTACCAAAGCTTAACAGATTTTGTATAAAATACAGTATTTTTCGCCCTTTAAGATGCACCTCCCCATAAGGCGCACTTAGGTATTTAAAGGGATTTTGTCACCTGGATTTTAGTGACAGAGCTTTTAACATCATCACATCATTCTGCCCGTTTTGTATTAAAATATACTAGTATTACTACCCTAAGTGTTGTCCTTCGTCTAGAAAATCTCTTTTTTTAATATGGTAATTACCTGAGTAAGGTGCCCAAGGGGCTGTCCCTCTGGCCGTTGGTGCCCCGCCACACCCCTTCTCCTGTAGCCCAGCACCACCCCACTGCTAATTTATTCACTCCTCATTGCCGTCTGGTGTATGTGCAGTGCGTCCTGTGAGGCCGATTCCAGGCGCTGACGTGTATCCACGGCACATGCGCGAGCTTATGGATACACATGTCAGCGCCTGGAATCGGCCTCACAGGACGCACTGCACATGCGCCAGACGGCAATGAGGAGTGAATAAATTAGCAGTGGGGCGGTGCTGGGCTCCAGGAGAAAGGGCGTGGCTGGGCACCAACGGCCGGAGGGACAGCTCCTTGGGCACCTTACTCAGGTAATTACCATATTAATAAAAGCGATTTTCTAGACAAAGGACAACACTTAGGGTAGTAATACTAGTATATTTTAATACAAAACGAGCAGACTGATGTGATGATGTTAAAAGCTCTGTCACTAAAATCCAGGTAACAGAATCCCTTTCAGGAGGAAAATAATAAGAAAAAAAATATTTTACACCAAAAGGTGTGCTTTTGGTGGGTTTTGAACTAATGGTGGTCTGTGGATGACACTATTATGGGGGATCTGTGGATGACGCACTGTTATGGGGATCTGTGGATGACGCACTGTTATGGGGATCTTTGGATGGCACTGTTATGGGGGAGGATCTTTGGATGGCACTATTATGGGGGGAATCTGTGGATGGCACTGTTATGGGGGATCTGTGGATGGCACTGTTGGGGGGATCTGTGGAAGGCACCTTTATGGGGCATCTGTAGATGGCACTGTTATGAGGGCATCTGTGGATGACACTGTTATGAGGGCATCTGTGGATGACACTGTTATGGGGGGAATCTGCAGATGACAAATACCATATATAGCATATTATGCTATATATGTGTCATCCATAGATATCCCCCATAACAGTGTCCCTGTGTACATAAATAGTGACCCCGATACAGGGCGTGAAGGCTGGCAACTGGTGTTGAAATCTCGACGGGGCCCGAAGCAATCAATGTACTCATTTACACCGGGCCCCGCACACACCAGTATTCATATGTAAACTGTAGGCAATCCATATGTAAACTGCAAGGTAGTGCAATCCACATAGTACTCTCTATGAAACTCCCGTACTAACAGGCACTGGAGGCTGGACGGTCACTCACTTCCTCACGCGCCTGCTCCGCTTGCTTCATTAATAAAGTGGGAGGAGCATGTGCGTGAGGAATTGAGTGACTGGCCAGCCTGCCTGCTAGTACGGCGTTTCATAGTGAGTACTATGTGGATTGCGCTACCTTGCAGTTTACATATGGATTGCCTACAGTTTACATATGAATACTGGTGTGTGCGAGGCCCGGTGTATTAGAGTACAGTGACTGCACCGTGCCTCGCCGCAAATTGCCCGCCTCCAGCCCCTCATCCCAAACTGAAAAATCGCAGCCGGTTATGTATCAGTGTTAGCGGTGTAAAAATTTCAGCATTCGCCCCATAAGACCCTTATGGGGTGAAAAATACGGTACATTAAAATTCTTCATTGTACACCAAAAATACAACTTATAAAAAATAAGAAATAGCAATCAATGTTCCTTTTTGGTAACCCTGAATTTCCTAAAATGCACAATTAGGAAGAAGTGCTGAAATGAATTATATTCGCTGGAGAGATTTCATAAAGCCTCACTTATACGTCAGTGTTCAATGAGCACATGTACAGATTCATTTTAATGCATGTATTTACACATCAGTTATTACCACGGTCCGTGGGTCGATGTTTTTTAGCATGGTTGTATGCTCTATTTTGTCCGTGTTCATGGATCCAGCACACCCATTATAGTCTATAGGTCAGTGAAATTACAGCTGGAACACTGTGTTTCATGGATCATTACGAAGAGATGCTTGGAAACTGATATAACAAAAATGTATAGCGAGAATAAGGAAAGAGAAATAGAGAAAAATAGAGGCAAAGAAAGAAACAAAGTAAAAACTAAGAAAGGAAAGTTGGTGACAGGGATGTCTTTCCATCCTAAGCCAGAGAGTAGATCATTGATTGAATAAAAAAAAAATAAGGAAAACCTCCATAATGTTTTGATCTACTGTATATAGTTGTCTTATGATTTGTTGTAGTCACATTCTGTTTATATGTAGGCTAGTTGTATATGTACTATACTCATTGATTAAAAAATAATGCACCAAGAAGGAGTATTTGGAATTGACTGAAACTTTCTATGTGTGAATGCAATGATGATATGTGTAAGTGATTACAATATTAGAGGCAAAGGATACATTTATTGGGGAAATTGTATAATTGAAAGGAGACTGTAGTACTCTGTTGTGCTGCATGGAGGCATGTAGGTTCTTTATGGTATCCTCCAGCACATTTGCCCACAGATATTGCAGCTGGTCCTGTCGATCCTACACATTTGTAGGTTGCCTAACCTGGTGTCACAGCTGGTCCCATAAGTACTCAACCGTCGATAAATCTAGCGACATGGCAGGCAAGTGAAGTGTTGCAATCTGGAGAAGACATTTCTGGGAAGACCTTGATTGTGGGGTTGAGCATTATCTTGCTTAAAAATGCTAGTTGGAAGCCCTGCCATAAGAGGTAACATGTGGCTGCAGGATGTCCTGCACATATTGGTAATCTGTTAGGGTCCCTCGCATGACTACTAGGAGTAAAGAACTGTCGAATGCAATGTCTCCCTAGATCATCACAACAACAGTTGGGGCAGGAATAAAGTACTCACCCCCCCATACTCAAACTCGATCGCCATTGGATCCCAAACAGAACCTAGATTCATCGATAAAGACAATAGGGTTCCATTCTGTACAATTTCAGGTTTCTCATTCACAAAACCACCTCAAACGAAAGGTCCAGTGACACCAAAATTATCAGTCACATGGAAATCTATAGATACAGTATGTTCTACATGCTTAGCAAGTTGTGCCAAATATATTATGCCACAAGCAGAACTCTAATAAATTTGGCAAAATATGCATGCAAATCTACATTAACATCTTTTCTTTTTCCAGTGTTGTAAGCACTGGAGAAATTATTTCCTGGTTGGTCATGATAGCTAATACTGATAATCCTTTTCTTGCATCTCATGTTTAATTCACAAATCATAGCCTTATTAACTAATCATACTCTTGAATGACCAATCAATACTTTTTTTATGTCGCTTAGATTAGGCCACCCTTGGGTTGTTTTGTATCCAATGGCTAAATGAGGAAACAATACTTTTACATTTCCCTCTTAACTCAGGGAAACATAATGGAACGTCAGACTCTTTACTCACAGATCGGCAGGGGTCAGACTCCAGACAACTCCAATGATCAGCTGTTTAAATCTGGTGAACCCAGCAGTTTCTTCCTAGGTCAGTGACATCACATTTATCGGTCGCATGGCCAAGGTGCAGCTCTGTCCCATTCAAGTGAAGGGGGCTGAGCTGCAATAGAAAGCACAATTACTTTTCAATATTGAGTACTGTGCTTGTTAAACTGTGAGAAGCCCGCGGCATTCACTGGTGCGCCACAGCCTCCTTAAACACCTTATCAGGGGGTCCGGATTGTTGGAGCCCCACATATATGATATTGATGACATATCCTGAGAAGAGTTGAGCGAACACCTGGATGTTCGGGTTCGAAAAGTTCGGCAGAACTTCCCGGAAATGTTCGGGATCGGAACCCGACCCGAACTTCGTCCCGAACCCGAACCCCATTGAAGTCAATGGGGACCCGAACTTTTCGGCACTAAAAAGGCTTTAAAACAGCCCAGGAAAGGGCTAGAGATCTGCAAAAGGCAGCAAAATGTAGTTAAATTCCCTGCAAACAAATGTGGATAGGGAAATAAATAAAAATAAAAATAAAATAAATAAAAATTAACCAATATCAATTAGAGAGAGGTCCCAGAGCAGAGAATCAGGCTTCATGTCATAGCAGAGAATCAAGCTTCATGTCAGCCAAAACTGGAACAGTCTATTGTCAGATATTTAGGCCCCGGCACCCAGACAGAGGAGAGAGGTCTCATAGCTGAGATTCAGGCTTCATGTCAGCAAAGAATCAGTCTTCATGTCATAGCAGAGAATCATGCTTCACGTCACCCAAAACTGGAACAGTCCATTGTCAGATGTTTAGGTCCCGGCACCCAGACAGAGGAGAGAGGTCCCATAGCAGAGATTCAGGCTTCATGTCAGCAGAGAATCAGTCTTCATGTCATAGCAGAGAATCAGGCTTCACGTCAGCCAAAACTGGAACAGTCCATTGTCAGATATTTAGGCCCCGGCACCCAGACAGAGGAGAGATGTCCCATAGCAGAGATTCAGGCTTCATGTCAGCAGAGAGGCTTCATGTCAGCAGAAAATCAGTCTTTCTGTCATAGCAGAGAATCAGGCTTCACGTCACACAAAACTGGAACAGTCCATTGTCAGATTTTTAAGGCCCCGGGACCCATACAGAGGAGAGAGGTCCCATAGCAGAGATTTAGGCTTCATGTCAGCAGAGAATCAGTCTTCATGTCATAGCAGAGACTCAGGTTTCACGTCACACAAAACTGGAACAGTCCACTGTCAGATATTTAGGCCCTGGCACCCAGACAGAGGAGAGAGGTCCCATAGCATAGATTCAGGCTTCATGTCAGCAGAGAATAAGGCTTCATGTCAGCCAAAACTGGAACAGTCCATTGTCAGATATTTAGGCCCCGGCACCCAGACAGAGGAGAGACGTCCCATAGCAGAGATTCAGGCTTTATGTCAGCAGAGAATCAGTCTTCATGTCATAGCAGAGAATCAGGCTTCACGTCAGCCAAAACTGGAACAGTCCATTGTCAGATATTTAGGCCCCGGCACCCAGACAGAGGAGAAAGGTCCCATAGTAGAGACTCAGGCTTCAAGTCATAGCAGAGAATCAGTCTTCATGTCAGCCAAAACTGGAACAGTCCATTGCCAGATATTTAGGCCCCGGCACCCAGACAGAGGAGAGAGGTCCCATAGTAGAAATTCTGGCTTCATGTCAGCAGAGAATCAGTCTTCATGTCATAGCAGAGAATCAGGCTTTACATCAGCCAAAACTGAAACAGTCCATTGTCAGATATTTAGGCCCCGGCACCCATACAGAGGAGAGAGGTCCCATAGCAGAGATTCAGGATTCATGTCATAGCAGAGAATCATGCTTCATGTCAGCCAAAACTGGAACAGTCTATTGTCAGATATTTAGGCCCCGGCACCCAGACAGAGGAGAGAGGTACCATAGCAGAGATTCAGGCTTCATGTCAGCAGAGAATCCGTCTTCATGTCATAGCAGAGAATCAGGCTTCACGTCACACAAAACTGGAACAGTCCATTGTCAGATATTTAAGGCCCCGGCACCCATACAGAGGAGAGAGGTCCCATAGCAGAGATTCAGGCTTCATGTCAGCAGAGAATCAGTCTTCATGTCATAGCAGAGAATCAGGCTTCACGTCACACAAAACTGGAACAGTCCATTGTCAGATATTTAGGCCCTGGCACCCAGACAGAGGAGAGAGGTCCCATAGCAGAAATTCAGGCATCATGTCATAGCAGAGAATCAGGCTTCATGTCAGCCAAAACTGGAACAGTCCATTGTCAGATATTTAAGGCCCCGGCACCCATACAGAGGAGAGAGGTCCCATAGCAGAGATTCAGGCTTCATGTCAGCAGAGAATCAGTCTTCATGTCATAGCAGAGACTCAGGCTTCACGTCACACAAAACTGGAACAGTCCATTGTCAGATATTTAGGCCCTGGCACCCAGACAGAGGAGAGAGGTCCCATAGCATAGATTCAGGCTTCATGTCAGCAGAGAATAAGGCTTCATGTCAGCCAAAACTGGAACAGTCCATTGTCAGATATTTAGGCCCCGGCACCCAGACAGAGGAGAGAGGTCCCATAGCAGAGATTCAGGCTTCATGTCAGCAGAGAATCAGTCTTCATGTCATAGCAGAGAATCAGGCTTCACGTCAGCCAAAACTGGAACAGTCCATTGTCAGATATTTAGGCCCCGGCACCCAGACAGAGGAGAGAGGTCCCATAGCAGAGATTCAGTCTTCATGTCATAGCAGAGAATCATGCTTCACGTCACCCAAAACTGGAACAGTCCATTGTCAGATATTTAGGCCCCGGCACCCAGACAGAGGAGAAAGGTCCCATAGTAGAGACTCAGGCTTCATGTCATAGCAGAGAATCAGTCTTCATGTCAGCCAAAACTGGAACAGTCCATTGCCAGATATTTAGGCCCCGGCACCCAGACAGAGGAGAGAGGTCCTATAGCAGAAATTCAGGCTTCATGTCAGCAGAGAATCAGTCTTCATGTCATAGCAGAGAATCAGGCTTTACACCAGCCAAAACTGAAACAGTCCATTGTCAGATATTTAGGCCCCAGCACCCATACAGAGGAGAAAGGTCCCATAGTAGAGATTCAGGATTCATGTCATAGCAGAGAATCATGCTTCATGTCAGCCAAAACTGGAACAGTCTATTGTCAGATATTTAGGCCCCGGCACCCAGACAGAGGAGAGAGGTCCCATAGCAGAGATTCAGGCTTCATATCAGCAGAGAATCAGTCTTCATGTCATAGCAGAGAATCAGGCTTCACGTCAGCCAAAAATGGAACAGTCCATTGTCAGATATTTAGGCCCCGACACCCAGACAGAGGAGAGAGGTCCCATAGCTGAGATTCAGGCTTCATGTCAGCAGAGAATCAGTCTTCATGTCATAGCAGAGAATAAGGCTTCACGTCAGCCAAAACTGGAACAGTCCATTGTCAGATATTTAGGCCCTGGCACCCAGAGGAGAGATGTCCCATAGCAGAGATTTAGGCTTCATGTCAGCAGAGAGGCTTCATGTCAGCAGAAAATCAGTCTTCATGTCATAGCAGAGAATCAGGCTTCACGTCACACAAAACTGGAACAGTCCATTGTCAGATATTTAAGGCCCCGGCACCCATACAGAGGAGAGAGGTCCCATAGCAGATATTCAGGCTTCATGTCAGCAGAGAATCAGTCTTTATGTCATAGCAGAGAATCAGGCTTCACGTCACACAAAACTGGAACAGTCCATTGTCAGATATTTAGTCCCTGGCACCCAGACAGAGGAGAGAGGTCCTATAGCAAAAATTCAGGCATCATGTCATAGCAGAGAAACAGGCTTCATGTCAGCCAAAACTGGAACAGTCCATTGTCAGATATTTAAGGCCCCGGCACCCATACAGAGGAGAAAGGTCCCATAGCAGAGATTCAGGCTTCATGTCAGCAGAGAATTAGTTTTCATGTTATAGTAGAGAATCAGGCTTCACGTCAGCCAAAACTGGAACAGTCCATTGTCAGATATTTAGGCCCCGGCACCAAGACAGAGGAGAGAGGTCCCATAGCAAAGATTCAGTCTTCATGTCATACCAGAGAATCATGCTTCACGTCACCCAAAACTGGAACAGTCCATTGTCAGATATTTAGGCCCCGGCACCCAGACAGAGGAGAAAGGTCCCATAGTAGAGACTCAGGCTTCATGTCATAGCAGAGAATCAGTCTTCATGTCAGCCAAAACTGGAACAGTCCATTGCCAGATATTTAGGCCCCGGCACCCAGACAGAGGAGAGAGGTCCCATAGCAGAAATTCAGGCTTCATGTCAGCAGAGAATCAGTCTTTCTGTCATAGCAGAGAATCAGGCTTTACATCAGCCAAAACTGAAACAGTCCATTGTCAGATATTTAGGCCCCAGCACCCATACAGAGGAGAGAGGTCCCATAGCAGAGATTCAGGATTCATGTCATAGCAGAGAATCATGCTTCATGTCAGCCAAAACTGGAACAGTTTATTGTCAGATATTTAGGCCCCGGCACCCAGACAGAGGAGAGAGGTCCCATAGCAGAGATTCAGGCTTCATGTCAGCAGAAAATCAGTCTTCATGTCATAGCAGAGAATCAGGCTTCACATCACAAAAAACTGGAACAGTCCATTGTCAGATATTTATGCCCCGGCACCCATACAGAGGAGAGAGGTCCCATAGCAGAGATTCAGGCTTCATGTCAGCAGAGAATCAATCTTCATGTCATAGCAGAGAATCAGGCTTCACGTCAGCCAAAACTGGAACAGTCCATTGTCAGATATTTAGGCCCCGGCACCCAGACAGAGGAGAGAGGTCCCATAGCTGAGATTCAGGCTTCATGTCAGCAGAGAATCAGTCTTCATGTCATAGCAGAGAATCAGGCTTCACGTCAGCCAAAACTGGAACAGTCCATTGTCAGATATTTAGGCCCTGGCACCCAGACAGAGGAGAGATGTCCCATAGCAGAGATTCAGGCTTCATGTCAGCAGAGAGGCTTCATGTCAGCAGAAAATCAGTCTTCATGTCATAGCAGAGAATCAGGCTTCACGTCACACAAAAATGAAACAGTCCATTGTCAGATATTTAAGGCCCCGGCACCCATACAGAGGAGAGAGGTCCCATAGCAGAGATTCAGGCTTCATGTCAGCAGAGAATCAGTCTTCATGTCATAGCAGAGAATCAGGCTTCACGTCACACAAAAATGAAACAGTCCATTGTCAGATATTTAAGGCCCCGGCACCCATACAGAGGAGAGAGGTCCCATAGCAGAGATTCAGGCTTCATGTCAGCAGAGAATCAGTCTTCATGTCATAGCAGAGAATCAGGCTTCACGTCACACAAAACTGGAACAGTCCATTGTCAGATATTTAGGCCCTGGCACCCAGACAGAGGAGAGAGGTCCCATAGCATAGATTCAGGCTTCATGTCAGCAGAGAATCAGTCTTCATGTCATAGCAGAGAATCATGCTTCACGTCACCCAAAACTGGAACAGTCAATTGTCAGATATTTAGGCACCGGCACCCAGACAGAGGAGAGAGGTCCCATAGCAGAGATTCAGGCTTCATGTCAGCAGAGAGGCTTCATGTCAGCAGAGAATCAGTCTTCATGTCATAGCAGAGAATCAGGCTTCACGTCACACAAAACTGGAACAGTCCATTGTCAGATATTTAGGCCCCGGCACCCATACAGAGGAGAGAGGTCCCATAGCAGAGATTCAGGCTTCATATCAGCAGAGAATCAGTCTTCATGTCATAGCAGAGAATCAGGCTTCACGTCAGCCAAAACTGGAACAGTCCATTGTCAGATATTTAGGCCCTGGCACCCAGACAGATGAGAGAGGTCCCATAGCATAGATTCAGGCTTCATGTCAGCAGAGAATAAGGCTTCATGTCAGCCAAAACTGGAACAGTCCATTGTCAGATATTTAGGTTCTGGCACCCAGACAGAGGAGAGAGGTCCCATAGCAGAGATTCAGGCTTCATGTCAGCAGAGAATCAGTCTTCATGTCATAGCAGAGAATCAGGCTTCACGTCAGCCAAAACTGGAACAGTCCATTGTCAGATATTTAGGCCCCGGCACCCAGACAGAGGAGAGAGGTCCCATAGCAAATATTCAGGCTTCATGTCAGCAGATAATCAGTCTTCATGTTATAGCAGAGAATCAGGCTTCACATCAGCCAAAACTGGAACAGTCCATTGTCAGATATTTAGGCCCCGGCACCAAGACAGAGGAGGGAGGTCCCATAGCAGAGATTCAGTCTTCATGTCATAGCAGAGAATCATGCTTCACGTCACCCAAAACTGGAACAGTCCATTGTGAGATATTTAGGCCCCGGCACCCAGACAGAGGAGAAAGGTCCCATAGTAGAGACTCAGGCTTCATGTCATAGCAGAGAATCAGTCTTTATGTCAGCCAAAACTGGAACAGTCCATTGCCAGATATTTAGGCCCCGGCACCCAGACAGAGGAGAGAGGTCCCATAGCAGAAATTCAGGCTTCATGTCAGCAGAGAATCAGTCTTCATGTCATAGCAGAGAATCAGGCTTTACATCAGCCAAAACTGAAACAGTCCATTGTCAGATATTTAGGCCCCGGCACCCATACAAAGGAGAGAGGTCCCATAGTAGAGACTCAGGCTTTATGTCATAGCAGAGAATCAGTCTTTATGTCAGCCAAAACTGGAACAGTCCATTGCCAGATATTTAGGCCCCGGCACCCAGACAGAGGAGAGAGGTCCCATAGCAGAAATTCAGGCTTCATGTCAGCAGAGAATCAGTCTTCATGTCATAGCAGAGAATCAGGCTTTACATCAGCCAAAACTGAAACAGTCCATTGTCAGATATTTAGGCCCCGGCACCCATACAAAGGAGAGAGGTCCCATAGCAGAGATTCAGGCCTCATGTCAGCCAAAACTGGAACAGTTCATTGTCAGATATTTAGGCCCCGGCACCCAGACAGAGGAGAGAGGTCCCATAGCTGAGATTCAGGCTTCATGTCAGCAGAGAATCAGTCTTCATGTCATAGCAGAGAATCAGGCTTCACGTCACACAAAACTGGAACAGTCCATTGTCAGATATTTAGGCCCTGGCACCCAGACAGAGGAGAGATGTCCCATAGCAGAGATTCAGGCTTCATGTCAGCAGAGAGGCTTCATGTCAGCAGAAAATCAGTCTTCATGTCATAACAGAGAATCAGGCTTCACGTCACACAAAACTGGAACAGTCCATTGTCAGATATTTAGGCCCTGGCACCCAGACAGGAGAGAGGTCCCATAGCAGAGATTCAGGCTTCATGTCAGCAGAGACTCAGTCTTCATGTTATAGCAGAGAATCATGCTTCACGTCACCCAAAACTGGAACAGTCAATTGTCAGATATTTAGGCACTGGCACCCAGACAGAGGAGAGAGGTCCCATAGCAGAGATTCAGGCTTCATGTCAGCAGAGAGGCTTCATGTCAGCAGAGAATCAGTCTTCATGTCATAGCCGAGAATCAGGCTTCACGTCACACAAAACTGGAACAGTCCATTGACAGATATTTAAGGCCCCGGCACCCATACAGAGGAGAGAGGTCTAATAGCAGAGATTCAGGCTTCATGTCAGCAGAGAATCAGTCTTCATGTCATAGCAGAGAATCAGGCTTCACGTCACACAAAACTGGAACAGTCCATTGTCAGATATTTAGGCCCTGGCACCCAGACAGAGGAGAGAGGTCCCATAGCAGAAATTCAGGCATCATGTCATAGCAGAGAATCAGGCTTCATGTCAGCCAAAACTGGAACAGTCCATTGTCAGATATTTAGGCCCCGGCACCCAGACAGAGGAGAGAGGTCCCATAGCAGAGATTCAGGCTTCATGTCAGCAGAGAATCAGTCTTCATGTCATAGCAGAGAATCAGGCTTCACGTCAGCCAAAACTGGAACAGTCCATTGTCAGATATTTAGGCCCTGGCACCCAGACAGAGGAGAGAGGTCCCATAGCAAAGATTCAGGCTTCATGTCAGCAGATAATCAGTTTTCATGTTATAGCAGAGAATCAGGCTTCACGTCAGCGAAAACTGGAACAGTCATTGTCATATATTTAGGCCCCGGCACCAAGACCGAGGAGAGAGGTCCCATAGCAGAGATTCAGTCTTAATGTCATAGCAGAGAATCATGCTTCACGTCACCCAAAACTGGAACAGTCCATTGTCAGATATTTAGGCCCCGGCACCCAGACAGAGGAGAGAGGTCCCATAGTAGAGATTCAGGCTTCATGTCAGCAGAGAATCAGTCTTCATGTCATAGCAGAGAATCAGGCTTCACGTCAGCCAAAACTGAAACAGTCCATTGTCAGATATTTAGGCCCCAGCACCCAGACAGAGGAGAGAGGTCCCATAGCAGAGATTCAGGCTTCATGTCATAGCAGAGAATCAGTCTTCATGTCAGCCAAAACTGGAACAGTCCATTGCCAGATATTTAGGCCCCGGCACCCAGGACGAGGAGAGAGGTCCCATAGCAGAGATTCAGGCTTCATGTCAGCAGAGAATCACTCTTCATGTCATAGCAGAGAATCAGGCTTCACGTCAGCCAAAACTGAAACAGTCCATTGTCAGATATTTAGGCCCCAGCACCCATACAGAGGAGAGAGGTCCCATAGCAGAGATTCAGGCTTCATGTCATAGGAGAGAATCATGCTTCATGTCACCCAAAACTGGAACAGTCCATTATCAGATATTTAGGCCCCGGCACCCAGGCAGAGGATAAAGGTCCCATAGCAGAGATTCAGGCTTCATGTCATAGCAGAGAATAATGCTTCACGTCACCCAACACTGGAACAGGCCACTGTCAGATATTTTTAGGCCCCGGCACCCAGACAGAGGAGAGGTTCATTCAACTTTGGGTTGCCCCGCAATATAATGGTAAAATGAAAATAAAAATAGGATTGAATGAGGAAGTGCCCTGAAAGTACAATAATATATGGTTAAGGGGGGGTAGTTAATGTCTCATCTGCACAAGGGATGGACAGGTCCTGTGGGATCCATGCCTGGTTTATTTTTATGAACGTCAGCTTGTCCACATTGGCTGTAGACAGGCGGCTGCGTTTGTCTGTAATGACGCCCCCTGCCGTGCTGAATACACGTTCAGACAAAACGCTGGCCGCCAGGCAGGCCAGCACCTCCAAGGCATAAAAGGCTAGCTCTGGCCACGTGGACAATTTGGAGAACCAGAAGTTGAATGGGGCCAAACCATCAGTCGGTACGTGGAGGGGTGTGCACACGTACTGTTCCACCATGTTAGTGAAATGTTGCCTCCTGCTAACACGTTCCGTATCAGGTGGTGGTGCAGTTAGCTGTGGCGTGTTGACAAAACTTTTCCACATCTCTGCCATGCTAACCCTGCCCTCAGAGGAGCTGGCCGTGATACAGCTGCCTTGGCGACCTCTTGTTCCTCCTCTGCCTTCGCCTTGGGCTTCCACTTGTTCCCCTGTGACATTTGGGAATGCTCTCAGTAGCGCGTCTACCAATGTGCGCTTGTACTCGCGCATCTTCCTATCACGCTCCAGTGCAGGAAGTAAGGTGGGCACATTGTCTTTGTACCGTGGATCCAGCAGGGTGGCAACCCAGTAGTCCTCACACGCTAAAATGTGGGCAACTCTGCTGTCGTTGTGCAGGCACTGCAGCATGTAGTCGCTCATGTGTGCTAGGCTGCCCAGAGGTAAGGACAAGCTGTCCTCTGTGGGAGGCGTATCGTCATCGTCCTGCGTTTCCCCCCAGCCACGCACCAGTGATGGGCCCGAGCTGCGTTAGGTGCCACCCCGCTGTGAACATGCTTCATCCTCATCCTCCTCCACCTCCTCCTCATCCACGTCCTCTTCGTCCTCCAGTAGTGGGCCCTGGCTGGCCACATTTGTACCTGGCCTCTGCTGTTGCAAAAAAACTCCCTCTGAGTCACTTCTAAGAGACTGGCCTGAAAGTGCTAAAAATGACCCCTCTTCCTCCTCCTCCTGGGCCACCTCCTCTTCCATCATCGCCCTAAGTGTTTTCTCAAGGAGACATAGAAGTGATATTGTAATGCTGATAACGGCGTCATCGCCACTGGCCATGTTGGTGGAGTACTCAAGACACAGCGCAACAGGGCACACAGGTCTCGCATGGAGGCCCAGTCATTGGTGGTGAAGTGGTGCTGTTCCGCAGTGCGACTGACACGTGCGTGCTGCAGCTGAAACTCCACTATGGCCTGCTGCTGCTCGCACAGTCTGTCCAGCATGTGCAAGGTGGAGTTCCACCTGGTGGGCACGTCGCATATGAGTCGGTGAGCGGGAAGGCCGAAGTTACGCTGTAGCGCAGACAGGCGAGCAGCGGCAGGATGTGAACGCCGGAAGCGCGAACAGACGGCCCGCACTTTATGCAGCAGCTCTGACATGTCGGGGTAGTTGTGAATGAACTTCTGCACCACCAAATTCAGCACATGCGCCAGGCAAGGGATGTGCGTACAAACCGGCTAGTCCCAGAGCTGCAACGAGATTTCGCCCATTATCGCACACCACCAGGCCGGGCCTGAGGCTCACCGGCAGCAACCACTCGTCGGTCTGTTGTTCTATACCCCGCCACAACTCCTGTGCGGTGTGGGGCCTGTCCCCCAAACATATGAGTTTCAGAATGGCCTGCTGACGTTTACCCCGGGTGCTGAAGTTGGTGGTGAAGGTGTGTGGCTGACTGGATGAGCAGGTGGAAGAAGAGGAGGAGGAAGCCGAGTAGGAGGAGGAGGCAACAGGAGGCAAAGAATGTTGCCCTGCGATCCTTGGCGGCGGAAGGACGTGCGCCAAACAGCTCTCCGCCTGGGGCCCAGCCGCCACTACATTTACCCAGTGTGCAGTTAGGGAGATATAGCCTCCCTGGCCAGTGCTTACTGGTCCACGTGTCTGTGGTTAGGTGGACCTTGCCACAGATGGCGTTGCACAGTGCACACTTGATTTTATCGGATACTTGGTTGTGCAGGGAAGGCACGGCTCTCTTGGAGAAGTAGTGGCGGCTGGGAACAACATACTGTGGGACAGCAAGCGACATGAGCTGTTTGAAGCTGTCTGTGTCCACCAGCCTGAATGACAGCATTTCATAGGCCAGTAGTTTAGAAATGCTGGCATTCAGGGCCAGGGATCGAGGGTGGCTAGGTGGGAATTTACGCTTTCTCTCAAATGTTTGTGAGGTGGAGAGCTGAACGCTGCCGTGTGACATGGTTGAGATGCTTGGTGACAGAGGTGGTGGTGTTGGTGGTACATCCCCTGTTTGCTGGGAGGCAGGTGCCAACGTTCCTCCAGAGGCGGAGGAAGAGGCCGAGGCGGCAGCAGCAGAAGAGGTCGAGGCGGCAGCAGCAGAAGAGGTAGCAGGGGGAGCCTGAGTGACTTCCTTGTTTTTAAGGTGTTTACTCCACTGCAGTTCATGCTTTGCATGCAGGTGCCTGGTCATGCAGGTTGTGCTAAGGTTTAGAACGTTAATGCCTTGCTTCAGGCTCTGATGGCACAGCGTGCAAACCACTCGGGTCTTGTCGTCAGCACATTGTTTGAAGAACTGCCACTCCAGGGAACTCCTTGAAGCTGCCTTTGGGGTGCTCAGTCCCAGATGGCGGCGGTCAGTAGCAGGTGGAGTCTCTTGGCGGCAGGTGCTCTGCTTTTGCCCACTGCTCCCTCTTTTGCTATGCTGTTGGCTCAGTCTCACCACTGCCTCTTCCTCCGAACTGTGAAAGTCAGTGGCAAGACCTTCATTCCATGTGGGGTCTAGGACCTCATCGTGCGCTGCATCGTCTTCCACCCAGTCTTCCTCCCTGACCTCCTGTTCAGTCTGCACACTGCAGAAAGACGCAGCAGTTGGCACCTGTGTTTCGTCATCAGAGTCGTGCTGAGGTGGTATTCCCATGTCCTCATCATCAGGAAACATAAGTGGTTATGCGTCAGTGCATTCTATGTCTTCCACCGCTGGGGATGGGCTAGGTGGATGCCCTTGGGAAACCCTGCCAGCAGAGTCTTCAAACAGCATAAGAGACTGCTGCATAACTTGAGGCTCTGACAGTTTCCCTGATATGCTTGGGGGTGATGTGACAGACTGATGGGCTTGGTTATCAGGCGCCATCTGTGCGCTTTCTGCAGAAGACTGGGTGGGAGATAATGTGAACGTGCTGGATCCACTGTCGGCCACCCAATTGACTAATGCCTGTACCTGCTCAGGCCTTACCATCCTTAGAACAGCATTGGGCCCCACCAAATATCGCTGTAAATTCTGGCGGCTACTGGGATCTCAGGTAGTTGGTACAATACGACATGTGGCTTTGGCAGAATGGCCACGTCCTCTCCCAGCAGCAGAGGGTCCACTAACACCACCACAACCATATCCGCGTCCCTTACTAGATGTTTTCCTCATTGTTACTGTTCACTACAATAAGAAGAAAAATATTTGGCCCAATTTATTGAATTCAAATTCAGGCCTTTTTTTTTTTACAGACACCTAACACTATCTGGCTATCTATTTAGGTACTGTATTATACTAATACAGGCACAGCAGTAATGAAAGATTTAGCTGAATATAAATTGTAGGCCTAGTATTTAGGCGCTGGATAACAGGTATACGTTTACGGACAGAATTACACTTGGAAATGCACGGTAGCGTGTGACGTTATTGAGAATGACCCTATCCGCACCTTCAATCTAATATACCCTTTTATGGATAGATTTAAAGTAGGCCTGATACAGCAGAAACCACTAATTTAGGGAATTGCTAAGTTGGGAATTGTATTTCAACCCAGAACAAAAACTGTGCTTTGACGGACACCAAATAACTTGGCCAGCCACAGCAATAATGACAGATTTAGCTGAATATAAATTGTAGGCCTATTATTTAGGCGCTGGGTGACAGGTATACGTTTACGGACAGAATTAAACTTGGAAATGCACGGTAGCGTGTGAAGTTATTGAGGATGACACTATCCGCACCTTCAATCTAATATACCCTTTTATGGATCGATTTAAACTCGGCCTGATACAGCAGAAACCACTGATTTAGGGAATTGCTAAGTTGGGAATTGTATTTCAACCCAGAACAAAAATATATCCTTTGCCAGACAGCAGACAGTATTACAATTGGCTAGCCACAGCTGAAACACCAGATTTAGGGTACTGCTATTTTGGCAATTGTATTTCACCCCTTAATAAAATAGCAAGCACAGCCAAGCCCCTGATGTAGGATATAGCAAAAAAATAACCACACTATTGATGGTTAAATGGACTTGGTGGCAGCTTGTGCTGGCGCACCACAAGACACAAAATGGCCGCCGATCACCCCAGAAAAAAGTGACATAAAAACGCTCTGGGCAGCCTAAAAACAGTGAGCAATTAAATAGCAGCAGTTCAATGATCCACAGCTGTAGATCGATCACTGAATTAAGTGTTTTTGCTGAGTTAATCACTGCCTAATCTCGCCCTAACAGCAGCTGCATCCTCTCCCTACACTGATCAGAGCAGAGTGATGTGCGGCGCTATGTGACTGCAGCTTAAATAGAGGCTGGGTCACATGCTGCACTGGCCAATCACAGCCATTCCAATAGTAGGCATGGCTATGATGGCCTCTTGGGGCAAGTAGTATGACGCTTGTTGATTGGCTGCTTTGCAGCCTTTCAAAAAGCTCCAAGAAAGCGCCGAACACCGAACCCGAACCTGGACTTTTACGAAACAGTTCGGGTTCGCTCATCCCTCGTAGAGAAATGTGTGTTTTTTCTACACAGGTGACAGGAGAGGAGGAGCAGGACCAGCCATAGAAGCTACAGGGCAATGAAGAAAACGAGGCAGAGGACCCAGACAGATGGTGACAGTATGCAGTGGAGATGGAGGCATGGAGTCCCTCTGAGTCACTTGCACAAATGGCCCGATGCATGCTCACTTGCTTGCTTAGTGACTGCCGAATTGTCACCATTCTGCTGAGGTATGACTACTGGCTCTCCACCATGTTAGACCCTCGCTACAGGTACAAAATGGGGGCCTTTTTTACACCTGCTGAGAGGGAGTACAAACGGAACTACTATCGAGACATCCTATGTAGTCAGTTGGCCGCTGCCTATGTGCGCCATCGCCCATTTTCACGCAGGTCTGACCCGGGGGGGCCCTCTGCGCTCACGTTCCACTGCCTTGGCTGCTGGGTGGGTGGGTGGGGGGGGGCAGGAGCAGTACCATCTCCATCAGCATCAACTTAAGTCTAGAGTCACTAATGATCAGTTTTCTTCAGCCACCTACTGAAGAAACTACACACCACCAGCAGCAGCTAGATATAGAGCAGAACCTAAACCAGCAGGTTATAGCATACTTGGAGTGCACCCTGCCATCCCACATCGAATATCCCCTGGACTACTGGGCAGCTGAACTCGATTTGTGGCCACAAACTGGCTGAGTTTTGCCTGGACAAGCTTTCCTGCCCGGCCAGCAGTGTGGCATCAGAGCGGGTGTTTAGTGCGGCGCGGGCCATAGTTACCCCAGGGAGAACTCGCTTGTCTACCCAAAATGTGAAGAATCTGACCTTTGTGAAGATGAATCAGGCGTGGATCAGCCAGGATTTTCATACACCAGTGCCTGATGCATCTGACTAGTTCATTCATGGTGCCAACACTTTGACAAAAGAGACATGTTTTTTCTGGCTACCTGCTTCAGCTGCTATTCTGATGCTGCCCACCCTCCTGATGCCACACCTTCTGCCAGGTGCTTCTACTGCCTGCCACCATCTTCAGCTGGTACTGGTATTGCCTCCCACCTCCCCACTCTTTAACTGGGCCACTCTGTGGTCTCCTCATGCTACTGCTACCTCAACACTATGTCACTGGGCCACTCTGTGGTCTGCTTATTCTGCTGACACTTCAGCACTATGTCACTGGACCACTTTGTGGTCTGTTCATGCTGCTGCCACTTCACCACTCTGTGGTCTCCTCATGCTGCTGCCACATCACTACTCTGTGGATTCCTCATGCTGCTGCCACATTACCACTCTGTGGTCTGCTCATGCTGCTGCCACATCTCCACTCTGTGGTCTCTTAATGCTGCATCCACATCACCACTGTGTGCTCTTCTCATGCTGATGCCACCTCCCCACTATGTCACTGGGCCACTCTGTGGTCTCCTCATGCTGCTGCCACATCACTACTCTGTGGTCTCCTCATGCTGCTGCTACCTCAACACTATGTCATTGGGCCACTTTGTGGTCTCCTCATGCCTCTGCCACTTCACCACTCTGTGGTCTCCTCGTGCTACTGCCACATCCCTACTCTGTGATTTCCTCATGCTGTTGCCACCTCAACACTATGTCACTATACCACTCTGTGGTCTTCTCTTGCTGTTGCCACTTCATCACTCTGTGGTCTTCTCATGCTGCTGGTACCTCAACACTATGTCACTAGGCCACTCTGTGGTCTTCTCTTGCTGTTGCCACTTTATCACTCTCTGGTCTCCTCATGCTGCTGCCACATCACTACTTTGTGGTCTCCTCATGCTGCTGCTACCTCACCACTATGTCATTGGGCCACTTTGTGGTCTCCTCATGCTTCTGCCACTTCACCACTCTGTGGTCTCCTCGTGCTGCTGCCACATCACTACTCTGCGGTCTCCTTATGCTGCTGCTGTACACACACCCAGTTCGGTTAACGAATAATACACATATTCAAAAAAAAAAAAAAAAAAAATAATTGCACATTTACATACAGATGTAAACAAACCTTAACCCCCCCGAACCGCACATAACCTTATGCGGTAATTATACCTTTTAACAGTCTCTTATCTTACTGTACCAGTGGTTATAACAAAAACAGTGTATGTCCTCTTTTGTAACCATGTTATGTTTCACCCCCCTTTCCTCTGAACTCCTTATCTTAGACTGTTACTTCTCTCACTCATAAGCAAAAGATGCCCAGATGGTAGCCCTGGTGCTGATAACCACTGCCCCCAAATAGATTCAAATTTCTTAAAAGTATTTCTCTTGGTATATATTCCTCCCTCCAACTCTATTAGCGTGTTCATACAGGCAATAAACTCCACCTTGTTAGGTACTTCAGTACCAATCCAATACTTTGCAATCAGTTTTCTGGCATTGTATAATAATCTATCAATACCAATAGCTACTCCCTCCACTGCTTCATCTTGTAGGAGGCCCAGGATGCAAATTAAAGGACTAGCCTGGAGTCTGATATTATATATTTTAAGGATGATGTCTTAGCCATCCAGCGAAAAGGGGCCCAGAGCCGTACACTCCCAGAACATATGTATAATATGTGCATCATGAGTACCACATTTAGGACATTGAGAAATGTCTCACAGTCCCACCTTCTAAAGAAACATGGGCGTCCTATATACTCTATGGACCAAATAGAGCTGTGATAATCTCTGAGGTTCACAGCGTGATAACCTAGGGACGTTCTACAGTACTTCCGCCCATTGTACGTCAGTTAAGGGTCCCACATCTGCACCCCATGCATCCTTAACTTTTAGAGGGAAGCGCTCCTGATAAAATGAGAGTAACACTTTATAAAAAGTGGAAATGGCCCCTTTAGTATTCCCTCCCCTTCTAATCTGTTCCACTATGAAAGAAACTTTTATGGTAATATCAGTAACCTTCCCCTGCACAGCCAGCGCATGTCGCAGTTGGAGCTATTGATAAAAACTGGAGTTCTCAATTTTAAACTCCTCCTTGAGACGCTCAAAGCTCTTAAGGGTGCTATTGGCATATAATTGCGATAGCCACATCACTCCTTTATCCCACCACTTCCCAAAGCCATTATAATTTCATAGCGGGGTGAGCGCATTGCAACCTGAGATTTTTGTGATATCTTTACATTTTTGCCAAACTTTACAGAATAAAAAAATACTCGGGAGACTGTCTGGTGGACGGGTATCTGAGCTGAGCTCCTAAATATAATTTGGTGGCTTACCCCCCATTAAGTGTGAGACTAAAATACCCACTGAATTAAAAGCACCGTCTTTACCCCTTTTGTAGCGTTTCTAACCTAATTCTTGGAGAGTTTTTATTCCAAATTAAATACCTAAATAATCCCTGTATTTTATAAAAATAATTCATCGGTATCCAAATTGGACTGTTAGGAAGTACATACAGGAACTGCGGCATGAGCACCATTTTCACCAAATTGGCCCTACCTATGATTGAGAGAGGCAGTTTACACCAGCTATTTATTTTTTGTGCACCTTTATCTATTAACGGGTTCAGGTTTAACACAATATATTCTTGTGGCCCGTAAGAAATATTTATCCCCAGGTATTTAAAGGACGTATCCACTCGCAGGGGCAGTATTTTATGATATAGGGTCTATGGGCAACATAACAGATTTATCCCAATTTATAGAAAGTCCCGAATACAATCCAAAACTCTCTATCAACCTCATCACATAAGGTACTGAAATTAAAATGTTATCAAGAAAGATCAACATATCCTCGGCGTACAGTGCGATTTTTTCCTCTATATTTGGGCCGAAGGTTCAATAGCCAACGCAAAAAGCAGCGGCGACAACGGGCAGCCCTGGAGTGTGCCCCTTCCCATGGCAAATGGTTCTGACAGTAACCCATTGGAAATAAAAAGGTAGAATCCAGCTTCCAAACAACGTGTTAAATAAATAAGTGCTTTAAAATCCAACATGTACATCTAAGTCTACACGTTTTAGATCATTCCATACAGCTCCTTACTCATGACAAAAAAGGAATGTATAACTCTGACCTTAAATAAAGGGCAAGTCAAACATGTCAGGTGGAAATAATTAGCAACAGCTCCACCTCTGAGACACTAAAAAATGTATTAAGAACCAAAAACAATGCATCAGGATCAGTAATGCAATATAAGATCGTGTCTACGATTTAAACCCATTGGTACACAAGTGTTCATAGAAAAAAATCCAATAGGATTCTCTATTTAAAAGAGCCCTTCTTAGGGTCTTTCACAGATCGGCTTTCTGCATGGGTTGACAGTTTATTACAACCATTGCTTCAGACTATTCCTGGTTTCCTTTTAGATACAAGAACAGTTTTGCAGTCTTTTTATAATTTTACATGGAAATCGGAATATGCCTGGATCACTGCAGATGTGACATCTTTATATACTGTCATTCCCCATGATTCAGCCATTTCTTCTTTGCGATGTTTTTGAAAATGTATGCAGATTATAGTATTGAATTCCAAGATTTCATCTGTGATGTTGTTTATTTTTTGTTGAAGCACAATGTGTTTATGTTCAACCACCGCTTTTTTCTACAACGCATTGGTGTTTCGATGGGAGCGAAATTCTCGCCCTCCATGGCAAACATCTATATGGCATGGTGGGAACATCGATATCTGTTCTCTGAAGACACTGTATGGACAGCTTTCCTACAGTGGTACGGTCGTTATATCGACAATTTATTGCTTATTTGGTCTGATGACCATGCTGCCGCGCCACTGTTTGGGAAGTATTTGAATGATAACTCTCTAAAATTTAAATTTTCAGGTAATTTTGATTCTACATCAATTTCATTTTTAGATCTCACCTTAGAGGGTGATGTCATTGAATCCACCATTATTACCCATACTTACCGCAAAGAAACTGCTAGAAACAGCATGCTTTTTGCTTCATCATGTCATCCTGCTCATGTTCGCAATATTCATACACCTCAGAAGAAATTGTTCTAGCGAAGTTGGTTTTCAGGAAGAGTTGAGTCTGGCCACGGACCATTTAGCTGTCCGTGGCTATAGTGACAACCTTCTGAAACAAGCCAGGGCACTCGTATCAACTAAATTGGCTTTTCCTAATAGTAGAATTAGAGGTACTTTTAAAAATACCAGTAGGGCCTCCCGGAATAGGGCCCCAGTTTTTGTTACTAATTACAGTCTTGAACATAAGAAGATTTGCCAAATAGTTAAAAAAAATCTGTCATTGTTGCGTGCTGACGAACAATGGATGAATACAGTACATTTGGGTGTCAAATGCATTGCCCGTCGAGGGCCCACACTGGCTCAGCGAGTCAGCCCTAGTTTGTTTCTTGATGATCCTCAGAAACAACTGAGCTGGCTACGCTTTAAGGTTAATTTTAAATGCGGGCATCGAGTCTGTATTTGTTGCAGCTATATTTAAATTGGCCAAACACTTGTTTCTTTGGCCAATCAAAAAACCTTTTCACTCAAACAATATGTTAACTGCAAAACAAATTTTGTGGTTTACTGTATCACCTGCACGATATGTCGGTTGCAATATATAGGTTGCACTACTAACAGCCTCAAAACCAGAATTCGCAGACACATCTCTGATATTCCCCATGCGCTAACAAGAAATGTGTCTGCGGTCAGGTCACATTATGAGGCTTGTCATGCAGGAGATACTAGAGGTCTAATTGTGCAGGGGGTGGAAAGAGTTAATTATCCTAAATGTGGAGGAGACCATAGGAGGGTTCTTTTAAATAGAGAATCCTATTGGATTTTTTTCTATGAACACTTGTGTACCAATGGGTTTTAACTCATAGACACGATCTTATATTGCATTACTGATCCTGATGCATTGTTTTTGATTCTTAATACTCGATTTAGTGTCTCAGAGGTGGAGCTGTTGCTAATTATTTCCACCTGACATGTTTGACCTGCCCTTTATTTAAGGTCAGAGTCTTACATTCCTTTTTTGTCATGAGTAAGGATCTGTATGGAATGATCTGAAATGCGTAGACTTGGATGTACATGTTGGATTTTAAAGCACTTATTTATTAAAGTTTAACATGTTGCTTGGAAGCTGGATTCTACCTTTTTATTTGCATTTGCTCATCGCCCGGTTCCTGGCGTATGTCCGGATCTGCCTTCAACACAGACCAGGTGAGTCTCAACCCCCCTCTTCTATGAACTTATCTCTGACAGTAACCCATTAGTACGTACCCGTGCCCTCGGTTGGTTGTATAGGAGTTGGACCCACTTCGTATATATAGGCCCAAAACCCATAGCCTCTATTACTTCCAATAGAAACCTCCCCTCAACGCTGTTGAAAGCCTTCGCCGTTTCGAGTGAGAGAATCGCCCTATGTCCAATCGTGTCTCTAGACATCTACAGGTAAAGCTGCGGGCGTCTAATATTAATAGCTGTTGACTTACCAGGCATAAAATCCATTTGGTCGCCGTGAATCAAGTTGAGGATAACAGTAGACAATCTGTTGGCCAAAACTTTAGCCAGCAGCTTGACATCTGTACGTAAAAGCGATATGGGTGTATATGAGATCGGATCCAAGGGATCTTTACCTGGTTTAGGCAGTACAATTATAATGGCTTCTCCCATAGATTTTTGTAAGGTGATGTGTAATTCCGCCTGTTCGAACACCGTGAGAACCTGTGGCAAAATAAAATCTCCATATTTTTTCAAGAATCCCCCAGGAATCCCATCCGCCCCGGTGCCTTTTCGTTAGGAAGCCCTTTTACCGCTTCTTCTAGTTCATCCAGACTCAAAGGTGCCTCCAAACTATCCCTTTGCTTCGCAGTTAAAACCGGTTATTGCAGGGGTTCTAAAAACCTTTTGATCTCGTCTCCGATACGCTGTAGTCTGGTGGTATACAGCTGTTGGTAATATTAGCTGAATGCTCCCAGAATACTTTGACTACCTTATACCCGACTACCACCACTATCCTGGATGCATCCCACATAGGAAGGAGATTAATGTTGGTTTGTGGTGGCTCACCGCACTGTTGTGTATGGATTGGGTGCTCCAACTGATATAGACACACCCAGTCTATATAAAAGAGTCAATGTAGAATATAATATAGTTGTGCACACCTCATCTGGAATAATGCAGCTTACACATATAGGATATATTGATTAAAATTATAGTTATATGACAATGTGTGTAGTCTTAAAAACCAAAGTCAGGTATGCTAATAGGTGTCTCAATTAATCCCCATATAATTATGTACCTCTAACTGTACAAAGGGAACAACAACACAGGGGGTATTGTTGTTTATTCAAGGAAACACTCAGAGGCAAACCAAGTTTAGGTGAGCCAATTGGTGCTTCAGATAATCCCTGTATAGTTGTAAATATCTGAACACTTAGAGATTGTGTTATTATATATTAGATCAGTATATGAATCATATGTGAATTACAACGTACAGGTACGATCGATACTATTCATCAATGTGATAATACAACCAAGTAAAAACTATCCACAATGGGACCACAAAGATTTTTAAATGTGAGAAAAAGTGATCAATTAGCAAAAAAAAGGGAAAAAAGGAAAAGAAAAAGGAAAAAAAATCCATATAGTGAGTTCACAATTAAGAATATATATATATATATGCCGTGAATGCACCTTTGAAAATTAGATGAATAGGGTGAATCCACCTGTAAGAAACACATATATCCACATTTGATTATGGAATGTTTCCACTTCTATATGGAGAGTTCCACCTGTAGAATGAAGGGAGAGGGAGGTTCCACCTCTATATACTGAGAAGTTATGTGTATGGATCCTTTGTCCACAGCAGAGTCACACTGATAAAAATGTATAAAAAAGTTACACTAAAAGGTTAATCCACTAAAAGGAACATCAGTAGCTATTGCAATAAGTGGCTTCAGGTAGTTCCAATCGTGCAACAAAGTGTCACCACAGTATTAAAGGAGACGTCTGTATCTGGGATACATTGATAGTTGTTGCAATTTTCAGCAGTTCCTGTAATTGCAAGTGATCAAACTGGATGGCAATGTCCGTACTTACAGTTTGATGTTTTCAACTGGAACACGGCCTAGCAGTATTGTACTGCAGCCAAGGATAGCCGCTGTGCTACGTGTCTGCCGCTGATGATATTTGTAATCCTGGTATTCAGAGCAGTAGATTTATGTTGTTTGTACCTGTGGCCGCGGCGTCCCACGTGCCTACAGCGCTGATGATGTACTGACTTCCCAGCGTCTCCTTCTGGTCTGGAGTGATTACCGGAGTTACAGGGTCCTAGTGCTCATAGTGTTGGATACTGCGTAGATAGTATAGTTAGAGCGCTTTAACAGGAAACTTCAAAAATGATGAATAGCGTCTGGGGGTCCTCACCATACGCGTTTCAGAGATCTCTGTCTCCTTCCTCAGTGGCTAGGAGACCCCCAAGTGTAACGGACCTTATATAGTCATTGTTCAATTGATGTTTTCAGTTTGATGGAAAAACTGACATGGAATCGATATCCCACCAATCTTCATTAGTATTAGTGTGGTGCGTTTTTCATGCGTCTTTTCCAAATGATATATAGTACTACAGGTCTTTTGAAGTGATTATGATTATTTGGAATAGTCACTGAAACAGCATTTTGCAAATACTAGGCGGCATTATATATAATGATCATAGTATACAATGATATTATTGGTAAGGTTGATATCGAGATACATTATGTCTATATATATTTATAGTTATACCAGATTAGTTAGCATGCAGGGTAATCTAACCATTTCATTTTTTATGCGTTTTTTTTTATTGTGAAATAGCATCATATATATATACCAAGATAGTTCTATACATAGGCATATGCATACCATTCAAAGATATTCCCATATGTGGGAAACATATAATGGAAAACCTGTATTTCTGCTATACAATATCTTCTAATATGCAATATGGGTTTGATAGAAGTTTTGGATGTGGGCGCTAGATGTAGAGGGGAGATAGCAGTGCTGATATAAAACAGCCTGACTGCTGTTTCGCATCGATAAACAGCGCACCGCATCATAATTAGTCTTATATGAAACCGAAAATTTCAAGATCAGCGTTCAATCCCTTGGGGAGGAGGGTACCAAACTCATATATTCTTTTGGATTCTAATCTAGACATCCTAAGAATATGGCTACCTCCTCTCCAATGTATAGGAACTTTTTCCAGTGCAGCAAATACAGACCCTGTGGGATCTTGGTTGTGGGCCGTTTCATAATGTTTTGATAGAGTGTGATTGTCGTATCGCTTTTTGATGTTGTTCATATGTTCGGCTATACGCTTCTTGAGAGGCCTCTTGGTCCTTCCCACGTACTGCATTTTCCATGGACATTGGAACATATATATCACACTACTTGTGTCGCATGTTATGAAGTCTCTAATTTTATGTGTATGACCATTGGTAGAGGACATAACAGAATGGGTGGTTTTTGAAAATTTAGTTAGGCGGCATCCCATACATCTCCCACACAGGTGGAAACCCGAAAGGCCCATCCAGCCACTTAGGGTTGGTGTCTTTCTATCTATAATTCTTTTCATTTTGACTATTGGAGCTACCAGTAAGTTTAGATTAGGGGCTTTGGTAAATGCAATGTTTGGTGTATTGGGCATTAATGGTCCTATCACTTTATCAACCTGAATGAAATGCCAATGTTTTTGAATAATAGATTTTTTTTTTTTTATATTGAGGATTAAAAGGTAGAATTAATCTAATGGTACTATCCTCAACATTGGCTGTCACTTCATCATTTCTGTCTTCAAAAAAGGTCTGACGATCTAACTGGCGCACTTTGTCTACTGATTTATCCAATAGTGATGGTGGATATTTTTTCTTTTGAAACTGATCTTTCATTTTTTGTGCTTCTATTTCAAAAGTTTCCATATGGGTACAATTTCTCCTAATACACCTAAATTGACCCTGTGGAATATTTAACAGCCATTGTGGTAAGTGGCAACTGTAAAAAAGTATGTAGTTATTTTTAGAGACTTCTTTCTGATAGGTTTTGCAGATTAAATTCTTATTGTCCACTAAAATTCATGTCGGAAACAATATATAGGTAGGACCAAGCGCGCCCTGAAAGTCAGGATAGCAGAACACCTTAATAATATTACTAAAGGTTACGACAAACATTCGCTGTCCAGACATTTCAGGATTGCACACAACCAGGATCCTAGGGGTCTCTCCGTCATGTGCCATCCGACTAATTATAGATGGACTAAACCAAGAATGCAAAACTGCAAATATAATAGAAAAAACGCATCTTTAGGGAAATTGCCGCATTAAAACCGCAAGTAAGCTATAATGACGAAAAATGACATCCAGAAATACGAGCCAGGTTGGCTTTTTGGTGCAACCCTGAGCCCAGACCAGATTTTGAGCAAGACCAACATCCATTATAAACTATACTGACTTACAAAATTGGGGTATACCACTGAAGAAGGGGAATGCGTCTCCCCGAAAAGCGTCTGGTGTGAAATCGTGACAAATACCCCGTTTTCTATGGATGTAAGTGCACTACAAAGAAGAAGATTACAGACTTCTGCTACCTTAGAAAGACCTCAAGACGTCATTTACCTGCGCCTAAAGCTGTAAGTACGTGACTCTCAAATCGAGTCAGTCTTTGGAATCAGCTGTGAAGCACACGTGGGACGCGACAAACTCCATAGCCGGGATGCCGGCATTCAATACGGAGTAAAAGCACATTCGCAAGCCCCAGCAAACGAAGAACTAGGCAAAGGTAAGCCCATATTTTGGGTAAAAACTAATGAGGCAAAGTACTAAACTATTAGAAGAAGAGATAATGAACTGCATTTAGTAACATACTAAGGACTTTTCCGGCTAGTTAAATCGCAATATTACCCTGTCGATACAACAGAGACTGGACACTTTTTGCAAAGACTATTTAGCGCAATAGAAAAGCTATACATGTGGAGCGCCATCTATACATTTAATCGTGGATATATTCTATATTAATCACGAATATTCAGTGGCAACAAAGCACAGGAGTGTGCGTTTTTATATCTGAATATAGGACTGAATGTAATACTTGATGTGTATTTTAGGAATTGGTCATATATGCCATTTTATATAAGCTTTGGAGGATAATCACTATACGTTTGAGCAGAGATTAACCGCGCAATTACCGTCCTCTCTCCTATCAAATTACAGATTTGTATGGGAAAATACCCAGAGAGGATTTTTTGTGCGATCTCTACCCAAAGGATGCCAATCTTTTTATTTATTTTTAATCTAATGTATTTTATTGTATTGTTATAAAACATATGTTCCAATAAACTTTGTCCTATATTTCCATATAGAGTGCCCATCCATATACTTTTTGGGAATCCAGTTTGTATAATGCCGTCTAGTATTTGCAAAATGCCGTTTGAGTGACTATTCCAAATAATCATAAATCACTTCAAAAGATCTGTAGCACTATATATCATTTGGAAAAGACGCATGAAAAATGCTAAGTGATTGCACCACACTAATACTAATGAAGATTGATGGGATATCGATTCCATGTCAGTTTTTCCATCAAACTGAAAACATCAATTAAACAATGACTATATAAGGTCCTTTACACTTGGGGGTTGCCTAGCCACTGAGGAAGGAGACAGAGATCTCTGAAACGCGTATGGTGAGGACCCCCAGACGCTATTCATCATTTTTGAAGTTTCCTGTTAAAGCGCTCTAACTATACTATCTAAGCAGTATCCAACACTATGAGCACTAGGACCCTGTAACTCCGGTAATCACTCCAGACCAGAAGGAGACGCTGGGAAGTCAGTACATCGTCAGCGCTGTAGGCACGTGGGACGCCGCGGCCACAGGTACAAACAACATAAATCTACTGCTCTGAATACCAGGATTACAAATATCATCAGCGGCAGACACGTAGCACAGCGGCTATCCTTGGCTGCAGTACGATACTGCCAGGGCGTGTTCCGGTCAAAAACATCAAACTGTAAGTACGGACATTGCCATCCAGTTTGATCTCTCGCAATTGCAGGAACTGCTGAAAATTGCAACAACTATCGATGTATCCCAGATACAGACGTCTCCTTTAATACTGTGGTGACACTTTGTTGCACGATTGGAACTACCTGAAGCCACTTATTGCAATAGCTACTGATGTTCCTTTTAGTGGATTAACCTTTTAGTGTAACTTTTTTATACATTTTTATCAGTGTGACTCTGCTGTGGACAAAGGATCCATACACATAACTTCTCAGTATATAGAGGTGGAACCTCCCTCTCCCTTCATTCTACAGGTGGAACTCTCCATATAGAAGTGGAAACATTCCATAATCAAATGTGGATATATGTGTTTCTTACAGGTGGATTCACCCTATTCATCTAGTTTTCAAAGGTGCATTCACGGTCAATCCGTAAAGGTGCATTCACGGGGTATATATATATATTCCTAATTGTGAACTCACTATATGGATTTTTTCCTTTTTCTTTACCTTTTTTCCCTTTTTTTGTGGATTCACTATATGAATTGATCACTTTTTTTTTCACATTTAAAAATCTTTGTGGTCCCATTGTGGATAGTTTTTACTTGGTTGTATTATCACATTGATGAATAGTATCGATCGTACCTGTACGTTGTAATTCACATATGATTCATATACTGATCTAATATATAATAACACAATCTCTAAGTGTTCAGATATTTACAACTATACAGGGATTATCTGAAGCACCAATTGGCTCACCTAAACTTGGTTTGCCTCTGAGTGTTTCCTTGAATAAACAACAATACCCCCTGTGTTGTTGCTCCCTCTGTACAGTTAGAGGTACATAATTATATGGGGATTCATTGACACACCTATTAGCATACCTGACTTTGGTTCGCCTCTGAATGTTTTTAAGACTACACACATTGTCATATAACTATTGGATTACATTTTAATCAATATATCCCATATGTGTAAACTGCATTATTCCAGATGAGGTGTGCACAACTATATTATATTCCACATAGGAAGGACCCTGCTGGGCTTTAATAATCGTGGCCAACATGTGTCCCGCATAGAGTTGAGCGAACACCTGGATGTTCGGGTTCGAGAAGTTCGGCCGAACATCCCGGAAATGTTCGGGTTCGGGATCCGAACTTCGTCCCGAACCCGAACCCCATTGAAGTCAATGGGGACCCGAACTTTTTGGCACTAAAAAGGCTGTAAAACAGCCCAGGAAAGAGCTAGAGGGCTGCAAAAGACAGCAACATGTAGGTAAATCCCCTGCAAACAAATGTGGATAGGGAAATGAATTAAAATAAAAATTAAATAAATAAAAATTAACCAAAATCAATTGGAGAGAGGTTCCATAGCAGAGAATCTGGCTTCCCGTCACCCACCACTGGAACAGTCCATTCTCAGATATTTAGGCCCCGGCACCCAGGCAGAGGAGAGAGGTCCCGTAACAGAGAATCTGTCTTCATGTCAGCAGAGAATTAGTCTGCATGTCATAGCAGAGAATGAGGCTTCACGTCAGCCACCACTGCAACAGTCCATTGGCATATATTTAGGCCCAGCACCCAGGCAGAGGAGGGAGGTCCCGTAACAGAGAATCTGTCTTCATGTCAGCAGAGAATTAGTCTGCATGTCATAGCAGAGAATGAGGCTTCACGTCAGCCACCACTGCAACAGTCCATTGGCATATATTTAGGCCCAGCACACACACAGGCAGAGGAGAGAGGTCCCGTAACAGAGAATCTGGCTTCATGTCAGCAGAGAATCAGTCTGCATGTCATAGCAGAGAATGAGGCTTCACGTCAGCCACCACTGCAACAGTCCATTGGCATATATTTAGGCCCAGCACACACACAGGCAGAGGAGAGAGGTCCCGTAACAGAGGATCTGGCTTCATGTCAGCAGAGAATCAGTCTGCATGTCATAGCAGAGAATCAGGCTTCACGTCAGCCACCACTGCAACAGTCCATTGTCATAAATTTAGGCCCAGCACCCAGGCAGAGGAGAGAGGTCCCGTAACAGACAATCTGGCTTCATGTCAGCAGAGAATTAGTCTGCATGTCATAGCAGAGAATGAGGCTTCACGTCAGCCACCACTGCAACAGTCCATTGGCATATATTTAGGCCTAGCACACAGGCAGAGGAGAGAGGTCCCGTAACAGAGAATCTGGCTTCATGTCAGCAGAGAATCAGTCTGCATGTCATAGCAGAGAATGAGGCTTCACGTCACCCACCACTGCAACAGTCCATTGGCATATATTTAGGCCTAGCACACAGGCAGAGCAGAGAGGTCCCGTAACAGACAATCTGGCTTCATGTCAGCAGAGAATCAGTCTGCATGTCATAGCAGAGAATCAGGCTTCACGTCAGCCACCACTGCAACAGTCCATTGGCATATATTTAGGCCTAGCACACAGGCAGAGGAGAGAGGTCCCGTAACAGACAATCTGGCTTCATGTCAGCAGAGAATCAGTCTGCATGTCATAGCAGAGAATGAGGCTTCACGTCACCCACCACTGCAACAGTCCATTGGCATATATTTAGGCCTAGCACACAGGCAGAGCAGAGAGGTCCCGTAACAGACAATCTGGCTTCATGACAGCAGAGAATCAGTCTGCATGTCATAGCAGAGAATGAGGCTTCACGTCACCCACCACTGCAACAGTCCATTGGCATATATTTAGGCCTAGCACACAGGCAGAGCAGAGAGGTCCCGTAACAGACAATCTGGCTTCATGTCAGCAGAGAATCAGTCTGCATGTCATAGCAGAGAATCAGGCTTCACGTCAGCCACCACTGCAACAGTCCATTGGCATATATTTAGGCCTAGCACACAGGCAGAGGAGAGAGGTCCCGTAACAGACAATCTGGCTTCATGTCAGCAGAGAATCAGTCTGCATGTCATAGCAGAGAATGAGGCTTCACGTCACCCACCACTGCAACAGTCCATTGGCATATATTTAGGCCTAGCACACAGGCAGAGCAGAGAGGTCCCGTAACAGACAATCTGGCTTCATGACAGCAGAGAATCAGTCTGCATGTCATAGCAGAGAATGAGGCTTCACGTCACCCACCACTGCAACAGTCCATTGGCATATATTTAGGCCTAGCACACAGGCAGAGCAGAGAGGTCCCGTAACAGACAATCTGGCTTCATGTCAGCAGAGAATCAGTCTGCATGTCATAGCAGAGAATCAGGCTTCACGTCAGCCACCACTGCAACAGTCCATTGGCATATATTTAGGCCTAGCACACAGGCAGAGGAGAGAGGTCCCGTAACAGACAATCTGGCTTCATGTCAGCAGAGAATCAGTCTGCATGTCATAGCAGAGAATGAGGCTTCACGTCACCCACCACTGCAACAGTCCATTGGCATATATTTAGGCCTAGCACACAGGCAGAGCAGAGAGGTCCCGTAACAGACAATCTGGCTTCATGACAGCAGAGAATCAGTCTGCATGTCATAGCAGAGAATGAGGCTTCACGTCACCCACCACTGCAACAGTCCATTGGCATATATTTAGGCCTAGCACACAGGCAGAGCAGAGAGGTCCCGTAACAGACAATCTGGCTTCATGTCAGCAGAGAATCAGTCTGCATGTCATAGCAGAGAATCAGGCTTCACGTCAGCCACCACTGCAACAGTCCATTGGCATATATTTAGGCCTAGCACACAGGCAGAGGAGAGAGGTCCCGTAACAGACAATCTGGCTTCATGTCAGCAGAGAATCAGTCTGCATGTCATAGCAGAGAATGAGGCTTCACGTCACCCACCACTGCAACAGTCCATTGGCATATATTTAGGTTTAGCACACAGGCAGAGCAGAGAGGTCCCGTAACAGACAATCTGGCTTCATGACAGCAGAGAATCAGTCTGCATGTCATAGCAGAGAATGAGGCTTCACGTCACCCACCACTGCAACAGTCCATTGGCATATATTTAGGCCTAGCACACAGGCAGAGCAGAGAGGTCCCGTAACAGACAATCTGGCTTCATGTCAGCAGAGAATCAGTCTGCATGTCATAGCAGAGAATCAGGCTTCACGTCAGCCACCACTGCAACAGTCCATTGTCATAAATTTAGGCCCAGCACCCAGGCAGAGGAGAGAGGTCCCGTAACAGACAATCTGGCTTCATGTCAGCAGAGAATTAGTCTGCATGTCATAGCAGAGAATCAGGCTTCATGTCAGCCACCACTGCAACAGTCCATTGGCATATATTTAGGCCTAGCACACAGGCAGAGGAGAGGTTCATTCAACTTTGGGTAGCCTCGCAATATAATGGTAAAATGAAAATAAAAATAGGATTGAATGAGGAAGTGCCCTGGAGTCCAATAATATATGGTTATGGGGAGGTAGTTAATGTCTAATCTGGACAAGGGACGGACAGGTCCTGTGGGATCCATGCCTGGTTCATTTTTATGAACGTCAGCTTGTCCACATTGGCTGTAGACAGGCGGCTGCGTTTGTCTGTAATGACGCCCCCTGCCGTGCTGAATACACGTTCAGACAAAACGCTGGCTGCCGGGCAGGCCAGCACCTCCAAGGCATAAAAGGCTAGCTCTGGCCACGTGGACAATTTAGAGACCCAGAAGTTGAATGGGTCCGAACCATCAGTCAGTACGTGGAGGGGTGTGCACACGTACTGTTCCACCATGTTAGTGAAATGTTGCCTCCTGCTAACACGTTGCGTATCAGGTGGTGGTGCAGTTAGCTGTGGCGTGTTGACAAAAGTTTTCCACATCTCTGCCATGCTAACCCTGCCCTCAGAGGAGCTGGCCGTGACACAGCTGCCTTGGCGACCTCTTGCTCCTCCTCTGCCTTGGCCTTGGGCTTCCACTTGTTCCCCTGTGACATTTGGGAATGCTCTCAGTAGCGCGTCTACCAACGTGCGCTTGTACTCGCGCATCTTCCTATCACGCTCCAGTGCAGGAAGTAAGGTGGGCACATTGTCTTTGTAGCGTGGATCCAGCAGGGTGGCAACCCAGTAGTCCGCACAGGTTAAAATGTGGGCAACTCTGCTGTCGTTGCGCAGGCACTGCAGCATGTAGTCGCTCATGTGTGCCAGGCTGCCCAGGGTTAAGGACAAGCTGTCCTCTGTGGGAGGCGTATCGTCATCGTCCTGCCTTTCCCCCCAGCCACGCACCAGTGATGGACCCGAGCTGCGTTGGGTGCCACCCCGCTGTGACCATGCTTCATCCTCATCCTCCTCCACCTCCTCCTCATCCTCGTCCTCCTCGTCCTCCAGTAGTGGGCCCTGGCTGGCCACATTTGTACCTGGCCTCTGCTGTTGCCAAAAACCTCCCTCTGAGTCACTTCGAAGAGACTGGCCTGAAAGTGCTAAAAATGACCCCTCTTCCTCCTCCTCCTCCTCCTCCTCCTGGGCCACCTCCTCTTCCATCATCGCCCTAAGTGTTTTCTCAAGGAGACATAGAAGTGGTATTGTAACGCTGATAACGGTGTCATCGCCACTGGCCATGTTGGTGGAGTACTCGAAACAGCGCAACAGGGCACACAGGTCTCGCATGGAGGCCCAGTCATTGGTGGTGAAGTGGTGCTGTTCTGTAGTGCGACTGACCCGTGCGTGCTGCAGCTGAAACTCCACTATGGCCTGCTGCTGCTCGCACAGTCTGTCCAGCATGTGCAAGGTGGAGTTCCACCTGGTGGGCACGTCGCATATGAGGCGGTGAGCGGGAAGGCCGAAGTTACGCTGTAGCGCAGACAGGCGAGCAGCAGCAGGATGTGAACGCCGGAAGCGCGAACAGACGGCCCGCACTTTATGCAGCAGCTCTGACATGTCGGGGTAGTTGTGAATGAACTTCTGCACCACCAAATTCAGCACATGCGCCAAGCAAGGGATGTGCGTCAAATTGGCTAGTCCCAGAGCTGCAACGAGATTTCGCCCATTATCACACACCACCAGGCCGGGCTTGAGGCTCACCGGCAGCAACCACTCGTCGGTCTGTTGTTCAATACCCCGCCACAACTCCTGTGCGGTGTGGGGCCTGTCCCCCAAACATATGAGTTTCAGAATGGCCTGCTGACGTTTACCCCGGGCTGTGCTGAAGTTGGTGGTGAAGGTGTGTGGCTGACTGGATGAGCAGGTGGAAGAAGAGGAGGAGGAAGCCGAGAAGAAGGAGGTGGCAACAGGAGGCAAAGAATGTTGCCCTGCGATCCTTGGCGGCGGAAGGACGTGCGCCAAACAGCTCTCCGCCTGGGGCCCAGCTGCCACTACATTTACCCAGTGTGCAGTTAGGGAGATATAGCGTCCCTGGCCGTGCTTACTGGTCCACGTATCTGTGGTTAGGTGGACCTTGCCACAGATGGCGTTGCGCAGTGCACACTTGATTTTATCGGATACTTGGTTGTGCAGGGAAGGCACGGCTCTCTTGGAGAAGTAGTGCCGGCTGGGAACAACATACTGTGGGACAGCAAGCGACATGAGCTGTTTGAAGCTGTCTGTGTCCACCAGCCTAAATGACAGCATTTCATAGGCCAGTAGTTTAGAAATGCTGGCATTCAGGGCCAGGGATCGAGGGTGGCTAGGTGGGAATTTACGCTTTCTATCAAATGTTTGTGAGATGGAGAGCTGAACGCTGGCGTGTGACATGGTTGAGACGCTTGGTGACGGAGGTGGTGGTGGTGGTGTTGGTGGTACATCCCCTGTTTGCTGGGCGGCAGGTGCCAACGTTCCTCCAGAGGCGGAGGAAGAGGCCGAGGCGGCAGCAGCAGAATAGGCCGAGGCGGCAGCAGCAGAAGAGGTAGCAGGGGGAGCCTGAGTGACTTCCTTGGTTTTAAGGTGTTTACTCCACTGCAGTTCATGCTTTGCATGCAGGTGCCTGGTCATGCAGGTTGTGCTCAGGTTCAGAACGTTAATGCCTCGCTTCAGGCTCTGATGGCACAGCGTGCAAACCACTCTGGTCTTGTCGTCAGCACATTGTTTGAAGAAGTGCCATGCCAGGGAACTCCTTGAAGCTGCCTTTGGGGTGCTCGGTCCCAGATGGCGGCGGTCAGTAGCAGGCGGAGTCTCTTGGCGGCGGGTGTTCTGCTTTTGCCCACTGCTCCCTCTTTTGCTACGCTGTTGGCTCGGTCTCACCACTGCCTCTTCCTCCGAACTGTGAAAGTCAGTGTAACGACCTTCATTCCATGTGGGGTCTAGGACGTCATCGTCCCCTGCATCGTCTTCCACCCAGTCTTGATCCCTGACCTCCTGTTCAGTCTGCACACTGCAGAAAGACGCAGCAGTTGGCACCTGTGTTTCGTCATCATCAGAGACATGCTGAGGTGGTATTCCCATGTCCTCATCATCAGGAAACATAAGTGGTTGTGCGTCAGTGCATTCTATGTCTTTCACCGCTGGGGAAGGGCTAGGTGGATGCCCTTGGGAAACCCTGCCAGCGGAGTCTTCAAACAGCATAAGAGACTGCTGCATAACTTGAGGCTGAGACAGTTTCCCTGGTATGCATGGGGGTGATGTGACAGACTGATGGGGTTGGTTTTCAGGCGCCATCTGTGCGCTTTCTGCAGAAGACTGGGTGGGAGATAATGTGAACGTGCTGGATCCACTGTCGGCCACCCAATTGACTAATGCCTGTACCTGCTCAGGCCTTACCATCCTTAGAACGGCATTGGGCCCCACCATATATCGCTGTAAATTCTGGCGGCTACTGGGACCTGAGGTAGTTGGTACACTAGGACGTGTGGATGTGGCAGAACGGCCACGTCCTCTCCCAGCACCAGAGGGTCCACTAACACCACCACGACCATGTCCACGTCCGCGTCCCTTACTAGATGTTTTTCTCATTGTTATGGTTCACCACAACAACAAATATATTATTTGGCCCAATGTATTGTATTCAAATTCAGCGGGATATAAATTTGAGGCCTAGTATTTAGGCGCTGGGTGACCGGTATGGATTTAGTGACAGAATTAGACTTGGAAATGCACAGAAGCGTGTGTGTGTGAAGTTATTCTGAATGACCCAATGTGCACCTTGAATATTATATACCCTTTTAGGGATAGATTTCAAATAGCTCTGATATAGCAGAAACCACTAAATTATGAAATTGCTAAATTGGGAATTGTATTTCAACCCAGAACAAGAAATGTGCTTGAACGGACACTAAATAACTCGCCCAGCTACAGCACTAAGGACAGATTTAGCTGGATATAAATTTGAGGCCTAGTATTTAGGCGCTGGGTGACCGGTATGGATTTAGTGACAGAATTAGACTTGGAAATACACAGTAGCGGGTGTGTGTGAAGTTATTCTGAATGACCCAATGTGCACCTTGAATATTATATACCCTTTTAGGGATAGATTTCAAATAGCTCTGATATAGCAGAAACCACTAAATTATGAAATTGCTAAATTGGGAATTGTATTTCAACCCAGAACAAGAAATGTGCTTGAACGGACACTAAATAACTCGCCCAGCTACAGCACTAAGGACAGATTTAGCTGGATATAAATTTGAGGCCTAGTATTTAGGCGCTGGGTGACAGGTATGGGTTTAGTGACAGAATTAGACTTGGAAATGCACAGTAGCGGGTGTGTGAAGTTATTCTGAATGTCCCTATGTGCACCTTCAATATGATCTACCCTTTTAGGGATAGATTTCAAATAGCTCTGATATAGCAGAAACCACTAAATTATGAAATTGCTAAATTGGGAATTGTATTTCAACCCAGAACAAGAAATGTGCTTGAACGGACACTAAATAACTCGCCCAGCTACAGCACTAACGACAGATTTAGCTGGATATGAATTTGAGGCCTAGTATTTAGGCGCTGGGTGACAGGTATGGGTTTAGTGACAGAATTAGACTTGGAAATACACAGTAGCGGGTGTGTGTGAAGTTATTCTGAATGACCCAATGTGCACCTTGAATATTATATACCCTTTTAGGGATAGATTTCAAATAGCTCTGATATAGCAGAAACCACTAAATTATGAAATTGCTAAATTGGGAATTGTATTTCAACCCAGAACAAGAAATGTGCTTGAACGGACACTAAATAACTCGCCCAGCTACAGCACTAAGGACAGATTTAGCTGGATATAAATTTGAGGCCTAGTATTTAGGCGCTGGGTGACAGGTATGGGTTTAGTGACAGAATTAGACTTGGAAATACACAGTAGCGGGTGTGTGTGAAGTTATTCTGAATGACCCAATGTGCACCTTGAATATTATATACCCTTTTAGGGATAGATTTCAAATAGCTCTGATATAGCAGAAACCACTAAATTATGAAATTGCTAAATTGGGAATTGTATTTCAACCCAGAACAAGAAATGTGCTTGAACGGACACTAAATAACTCGCCCAGCTACAGCACTAAGGACAGATTTAGCTGGATATAAATTTGAGGCCTAGTATTTAGGCGCTGGGTGACAGGTATGGGTTTAGTGACAGAATTAGACTTGGAAATGCACAGTAGCGGGTGTGTGAAGTTATTCTGAATGACCCTATGTGCACCTTGAATATTATATACCCTTTTAGGGATAGATTTCAAATAGCTCTGATACAGCAGAAACCACTAAATTTTTAAATTGCTAAATTGGGAATTGTATTTCAACCCAGAACAAAAAATGTGCTTTGACGGACACTAAATAACTTTCCCAGCCACAACAGGACAGCGGTAACGAGAGATTTAGCGGGATATAAATTTGAGGCCTAGTATTTAGGCGCTGGGTGACCGGTATGGATTTAGTGACAGAATTAGACTGGGATATGGCCAAAAAATAACCACACTATTGCTGGTTAAATGCACTTGGTGATGGGCGCAGCTTGCCCCTGATGTAGTATATGGCCAAAAAATGAACAGACTATTGCTGGTTAAATGCACTTGGTGACGGGCGCAGCTTGCCCCTGATTTAGTATATGGCCAAAAAATGAACAGACTATTGCTGGTTAAATGCACTTGGTGTGATAGCTTGACCAACCACACTACTGAGGGTTAAATGCACTTGGTGACGGGCGCAGCTTGCCCCTGATGTAGTATATGGCCAAAAAATAAACAGACTATTGCTGGTTAAATGCACTTGGTGTGACAGCTTCACCCTGATGTAGGCTTTAGCCAAAAAACAAACGCACCATTGAGGGTTAAATGCACTTGGTGACAGGCGCAGCTTGCCCCTGATGTAGTATATGGCCAAAAAATAAACAGACTATTGCTGGTTAAATGCACTTGGTGTGACAGCTTCACCCTGATGTAGGCTTTAGCCAAAAAACAACCACACCATTGAGGGTTAAATGCACTTGGTCGCAGCTTGTGCTGGCGCACCACAAGACACAAAATGGCCGCCGATCACCCCAGAAAAATGTGACTGACAAACTGTCTGGGCAGCCTAAAAACAGTGAGCAATTGAGGATCAGCAGCTCAATGATCCACAGCTGCAGATCGATCAGTTAATCAAGTCCTTTGGAGGAGTTAATCTGCCTAATCTCGCCCTACTGTCGCAGCCGCAACCTCTCCCTACGCTAATCAGAGCAGAGTGACGGGCGGCGCTATGTGACTCCAGCTTAAATAGAGGCTGGGTCACATGGTGCTCTGGCCAATCACAGCCATGCCAATAGTAGGCATGGCTGTGATGGCCTCTTGGGGCAAGTAGTATGACGCTTGTTGATTGGCTGCTTTGCAGCCTTTCAAAAAGCGCCAAGAAAGCGTCACAAAAGCGCGAAGAAAGCGACGAACCCCGAACCCGGACTTTTACGAAAATGTCCGGGTCCGTGTCACGGACACCCCAAAATTCGGTACGAACCCGAACTATACAGTTCGAGTTCGCTCATCCCTAGTCCCGCACTCTCGCCCTCTTCAAAACATTTTTGTTTCCAGAAAAATTGCTTATGCTTTGCAACTTCAAGTTGGTGATCCCTATGCGTCCGTTGCGCTTCGGTCCACCTGGCCCTGTTCACCCCTGTGGGAGTTTCCACGTATGTATTTTCAGTGTTTATTACTCTAGACTGCAATTCCTGTAAAAATTCTCTATTTTTGGATTTATGTCGTTGGATACGTTTGATGTATGCCCCCCTGAGAAAGGCTTTAAAGGCATCCCAGACTACAGCAGTGGAGGCCGATCCAGTATTAAACATAAATTCCTGCATCTCCTTAATCATTCCTGCATCATCCTGCAGTAGGGTAATCCAGAAAGGATTAAGTCTCCACTGACCTCTGTTTCCAATAGTGGTAGGGTCTAGGCATAGTTCCAACATAATGGGGGATTGATCAGAGATGCTTCTAGGCAAGTATTCCACCTGTTGCACAAACTCCAACATCTTCCTAACGCTAAATCAATGCGGGAAAGTGAGTTATGGGAGCTCGAGTAACATGAAAATTGTTTAGTATCTGGATTGTGTATTCTCCACACGTCGCTCAGGTTGGACTCTGAGGATCTTGGCCATATTAGTTGGGAATGGATTTCCGGGAGTAGGGATTTCCCTATGTCTGTCCAAATTATGATCTAACACCATATTGAAGGCTCCCATTATAAGCGCGGGAGTGTTTGGAGACGCCTCCAAAAATGTCAAAACATGTTTTAACACTTCGCTCGAGTACGTCGGGGGAACATATGGTGCTACTACTAGCACCGTCACCTGGAATATTGTACATTTCAAACAGACATATCTGCCATACTGATCTATATTGGAATCAGAGCAACTAAACGTAATCTGCTTGTGTGACTGGAGTACACTGAGTGGTATGCCTGGCCCATCCATGCTCTTTTAATAACTGCCATGGACTCTTTGGTCAAGTAAGTCTCCGAAAGACAAAAAATGGCTGGTTGAAATTGTTTCAGCGAGTCAAATATTGCATACCTTTTAGAGGCGTCACCAAGACCCCTTACATTCCATGCTATCACATTAACCCCCATCACTAAAACCCCAAAATTGTATGCAGAGGGCTACTTTATCAAACCATCTGGTCCCAAAGAGATATGTATAATGGTTTTGGTGCGGTTCCCCCTGACAAGTAAAACATTCCAACACAAACTCATACCCCTAACATCACAAGGAATAAAACAGTGAGGTTAAAATAATACCCAGCTACCGTGGGCAACGTGAGTTGATACTGCCATAAAATAATTGATCAATAAACACGTAGATTAACAGTTCTATCTTCCAGCCAATTGCTCTCCCAGGCTATTCTAGCATCTCAATCAGACATGCATCCCTGCTATTTAAAACTTAATGCAATAACAGTGTAATAAACATAGAATTGTATGCTTCCCTAGGAAGCTAACTTTAGAGTCTCAGATGTCCCTATCCCACTTCCCCTTCCTCCATCCCCAAACTAGGAGTAGATGATCTGAAAAATACTTATTGTCCCCTGACATTCCATGCTTGACGGACGAGGAGCAATTATGAATGTTCTCTACCGCATAATTTCAACCAGTGGATGTTGCAGGATCCGCTGACAGATGTGAAGAGTCCAGCAATTGGGCCGCTGCACCCGGATATGTACTTTTCCTTCCGCCACTACCCTCAATTTAGATGGATACAGCATGGAATATATTATTTGCTTCTCTCGCAGTCAGCGTTTCGCCTCGGTAAATTTTGCTCTCTTTTTTTTGCACCTCCGTGGAAAAATCCGGGAAAATAAGCACTCTCTTGCCATCTATCATTAGGTCCTCATGGGTTCTCGCTTTCCTCAGGATGGTGTCTCTATCCTTGAAATGTAGTAGTTTAAGTAGAAGCGGTCTTGGAGGGCCACCTGGTGGAGGAGCTCTGAATGGCACCCTGTGAGCGTGCTCTATAGCAAACATGGAAGACAAAGAATCTGATCCAAATTTAGCAGTTAGCCAATTCTCTAGTAATAACACAGCATTTGTACCCTCAGTTTTCTCCGGTACACCTATGAGCCTCAGGTTGTTCTGTCTGAGACTATTTTCTAGATTGTCCGCTTTAGCCAACAAATATGAGTCTTCTTGAGTGATTGTCCCCAGTTCTTTCTTTAAAGGAGTCCTCTAAACAGCTAACATGGTCTCCCACCACTTTAATTCTTTCAGACATTTTCTTCGTCATGTCTGAGGAAGGACACATTTTCACTCAGATTCCCCACTTGCATAGTATGGAAAGTTAGCGTGGAGCTGCAGTTATTAACTGCCTTCAGGACATCTGAGATGGTGCGCTCTGGTAGTGCCTTTTGGGGCTCAGTGCTCATTGCCTCTGTGGCACACCGTGCAGAAGCTTCTGCCATAATGGTGTCCTCTCCCCCCTCCTGGACAGTTGGGTCTTGTGAGCTTGCCGTGATGGGGAAGTACACCCAGTGTACAGTGCCTTCCCCCTGTGCCTGCTCCGCGGCAGTTGCTACGCCCCTGCTTACAGCCGAGGTACATGTAAGGTCCACCCAGTCGAACTGCTCCAACCGCGCCGCCACCTCTGCAGCTCTCATTTCCGCTTTCCCCCGCCATCTTGCTTCCCACGTGTCGCGGGCCGCTCTCTTTTACCTCCTTCTCCTTCTTGCTGTGTTGGGTCATTTCCAGACTGCTGGGGATCGCTGAGGTCCAGGTACTGTGGGGAGCGTTTAAGGGAGCTTTTTGATGGTATTAGGCAGGGATATCAGGATTATTAGCCCGATTCCTGTACGGGAAAGCTCTCTTCTGCGTCCTCTCACATGCCGTGCTAGGCCCCGCACCCCCATTGGGCCACTTTGTGGTCTCCTCATGCTGCTGACACCTCAACACTATGTCACTGGGCCACTTTGTCGTCTCCTCATGCTGCTGTCACTTCACAACTTTGTGGTCTCCTCATGCTGCAGCCACATCACTACTCTGTGGACTCCTTATGCTGCTGCTACCTCAACACTATGTCACTAGATCTCCTCATGCTGTTGCCGCTACACTTCTCTGTGGTCTCTTCATGCTGCTGCCACTTCACTACTCTGTGGTCTCCTCATGCTGCTGCTACCTCACCACTATGTCACTGGGCCACTTTCTGGTCTCCTCATGCTGCTGCCACTTCACTACTCTGTGGTCTCCTTATGTTGCTGCCACCTTCCCACTATGTCACTGGGCAACTCTGTGGTCTCCTCATGCTGCTGACACATCACTACTCTGTGGTCTATTCATGCTGCTGCTACCTCAGCACTATGTCATTGGGCCACTTTGTGGTCTCCACCTTCTGCCGCCACTTCACCACTCTGTGGTCTCCTCATGCTGCTGCCACCTCAACACTATTTCACAGGGCCACTTTGTGGTCTCCTCGTGCTGATGTCACTTCACCACACTGTAGTCTCCTCATGCTGCTGCCACATTACTACTCTGTGGTATCCTCATGCTGCTGCTACATCACTACTCTGTGGTCTCCTTATGCTGCTGCCACCACAACACTATACCACTGGGCAACTCTGTGTTCTCCTCATGCTGCTGCCATATAACTGCTCTGTGGTCTCCTCATGCTGCTGCCACCTAAACACTATGTCACAGGGCCACTCTGTGGTCTGCTTATTCTGCTGTCACTTCAGCACTATGTCACTGGACCACTTTGTGGTCTGTTCATGCTGCTGCCACTTCACCACTCTGTGGTCTCCTCATGCTGCTGCCACATCACTACTCTGTGGTTTCCTCATGCTGCTGCCACATCACTACTCTGTGGTTTCCTCATGCTGCTGCCACATTACCACTCTGTGGTCTCCTCATGCTGTGGTCACCTCAACACTATGTCACTGGGCCACTTTGTGGTCTCCTCATGCTGCTGTCAGTTCACCACTTTGTGGTCTCCTCATGCTGCTACCACATCACTACTCTGTGGTCTCCTCATGCTGCTGCTACCTCAACACTATGTCACTAGGCCACTCTGTGGTCTCCTCCTGCTGCTGCCACTTCACCACTCTGTGGTATCCTCATGCTGCTGCCACACCACTACTCTGTGGTCTCCTCATCCTGCTGACCCCTCAACACTATGTCACTGGGCCACTTTGTGGTCTCCTCATGCAGCTGTCACTTCACCTCTTTGCGGTCTCCTCATGCTGCTGACACATCACTACTGTCGTATCCTCATGCTTTAGCCACATCACTACTTTGTGGTCTCCTTATGCTGTTGCTACCTCAACACTATGTCACTAGGTCTCCTCATGCTGTTGCCACTACACTTCTCTGTGGCCTCCTCCTGCTGCAGCCACATCACTACTCTGTGGTCTCCTCATGCTGCTGCTACCTCACCACTATGTCACTGGGCCAATTTCTAGTCTCCTCATGCCGCTGCCACTTCACCACTCTGTGGTCTCCTTATGTTGCTGCCACCTCCCCACTATGGCACTGGGCCACTTTGTGGTCTCCTCACGCTGCTGTCACTTCACCACTTTGTGGTCTCCTCATGCTGCTGCCACCTCAACACTATGTCACTGGGCCACTTTGTGGTCTCCTCATGCTGCTGTCACTTCACCACTTTGTGGTCTCCTCATGCTTCTACCACATCACTACTCTGTGGTCTCCTCATGCTGCTGCTACCTCAACACTATGTCACTAGGCCACTCTGTGGTCTCCTCATGCTGCTGCCACTTCACTACTCTGTGGTATCCTCATGCTGCTGCCACCTCACCACTCTGTCATCTGTGAACTTCTTATGCTGTTCCCACCCTCCCCACTCCATAACTGGGCCACTATTTTGCCTTTTTGGCCTGGTTGACATCATCATTTATGTGACCCTTCTTCTGATCTGTCAGAAGAAGAAAAAATGAGACGCACAACGGATCCTGTCTATGTAGCAGCTCTAAGGCCTGTATGACATGGTCCCTATTTTGCAGCAGAATTGGCTTATGACTTGGTAGCCAAAAGCAGGAGTGAGTACAAAACACAGAAGACATGCAAATATTCCATTCACGTGTCATCTCTGTTTTGGATCCACTCCTGGTTTTTTTTGGGCTTTAGTAATACTGATGGATTACTGACCAAATGCTGACCAAGTGAAGACGGATGCTCAACAGACAGGATCTGTTTTTTAGGGGTTGTTGTTGTTCTGATGGATGAGAGGAAGGGCAACATAATCAGTGATGTCAACACAAACACTGCTGACACCCTCTACATTCTGTCAGGGGGCTCTACTTGTTTAAGTGTTTAATAGAACAGGTTCTGTAGACATCTATGTGAAATCAGCTGATGACGGTGTAAAAGAAGTGTGATTTTTCTTGATGCTAACATCGACCTGCAAGGCTGAGTTCACAAATGAGTTATTTGGTCAGTTTTGGCCCCATAACTGCCCAAATAAGTGAAGTGTGCAGTGATTCTAAGGCCTCTTTCACACGGGCGTCATGTTTTTTAGCCGGATGCGTTCAGGGTGCGTTCAGTGAAAAGCTTGCGATTTTTCAGGCGAGTGCTGTCAGTTCATTATGCGATTGCCTCGCGTTCTTACGTTTTTCCCATGCGTGTGACATCCGGATGGCATGCGTTTTTTTCCACGCGCGTTTAAAAAAAACTGATCAATCCACTACATTCACCTGTAACTGCAAACACAATATAAATACCCCCAGCATGCATTGTTTTGTTGGACAGCTCCATTTTTTTGGTGGAGTGGTTTGTGTGTTGATTGGTGTGTGTGTGTTTTGTTAGTGGATTATCCTTTGCAGGATGTCCACTTTCACCCTGTCATCCACTGACCATGTATTTTTGCACTGGCTGGTCTCCCGCTGTTTTGTAGAGCAGCCAAAAATGATTGAGGAGGAGCCGCGGAGAAAGCGCATGTGGGTGCATCCTATACTTTCGCAGCGTGCCAGCAAAGGTATCTTTGTTGGCTTGTACGCTGAGCTCCGTGCGCACCCTCCAAAGTTCTTCAATTATTGCCGCATGTCGGTGTCTACGTTTGATCGTCTGTTGGAGGAGTTGAGGCCTTCCTTAACTTTTCAGGACACCAATATGCGACAGAGATAAATAATCCAAAACTTGGACATTAACGTTGGACTCGGCAGGAGGATTTGCCCGTCGTCTGGACCTGATGGGTAGCGCCAGAGGGGGGGGGGGGGATCAGCTCCTGATGCTGCAGGAGGCTCGGAAGGTGCTGGTGTTGGTCCCGGAAGAGTCTCATGCTGCACAGCTGTCGTCTCCTCCTCACAAGCACTGGACAATTGAGGAGCCGATTCTTCTCCTTCCTCCTCTAGGTTGTCCTCTGTTCTACAAAATGATAAAAATATATAAACATGACGATTAGAAAAAATCTATTAACATATTCCTGTCATGAGCTACACAATCTACATTTGTCACATAGTACTAACAGGCCCAACAAACCGAGGTGTCATTATGGCAAAACATTCGGGGCTTGTGCCCCATATGTTTGGTCCAGTGCCCTGAATGTTATGCTGGAATTGCTGGTAGAATTTAAAGGAAATATTCAAGGGAATTTTTACATTGATTTGAACTTTGAACTTGGCAACCCCCTTATCACCCCCCTTGTACTAGTTCCGCTACTTATCTGCTGCGATTGAGCACCGATGGCACAGAAGTGACTGAAGTCATGCCGGCGCAGCAGATAAGTAGCGGAACTAGTACAAGGGGGGGGGGGTGATCTGGGGGTTGCCCAGATGGCTAGTACCTTTCGCAGTAGTTATTAAACCACTTTCAGCAGTCCCCCATTCACTGAAGGGGGGACTGCTGAAAGGAGTTATACTACTGTGAAGGCCCCCTCCCCCCCCCGGGGATGGGGACGTAGCTTCATGGGTGGGACTTTAATTCACGGGGGCATTGTACAGTGGCCTTGTGCCCCAGATGTTTTCACACACTAGCAACTCCCCTGCCAACCAAAAATAGACATATGTGGTAATTGTGGTAGTATAGATGTAGCAGGGATAACCCACACACTCAGAAATATAAGGTCTATACTCGTGTATACTATCAGGTTAACTTTAACCAAAACGAGGAAAACATATTTTTTTTTACACATTTATTAGACATCTTATGTCCCATAGAGCATGTGGGTTAATCCTGCTACATTATTTACGTAGGTATCCATACTATCAATCTTTACTCAACTTATCATCTTAATCTCCTACTTTTAGTTAATATAAAATTTCACATTGATCCTTTCAAAACATTCACAGTACGAAAAAAATTCGACATACAGTGCGTATAGCTTATTGTGTAGAATGGACTTACGGACGCAGATCCATGACAGCGCGGAGGAACATTAGCTGCTCCCGGAAGAGGTACGGTCTTTTCTTGGGGGGGACCAGCCCCGCTCCGCTCCTGCTTTTTAATTTCCTTGCGGAATTGGTCACGGCAGCTCCGCCAACGATTCTTGACCTCTTCAACTGGTAATAGAAAGGCAAGAAAGGAACATGTATCAATTTCTAAAGTGATAGGTAAACTAACGTATAACAAGGCCTATATACTAGGGAGGACAACATAGATCAAACATGTATACATTGTTAACTTACTTAAATTCCTGCGCCTTTGGCCTTTGGTCGTTTGCCATATGGCTGCAAACAGATCCTGGGTAACCTCCTCCCAGGCAGCGTCCTTTTTATATCTGTCCTGGTATTCGGAACAACGTAGATCCCAGAGGCAGGGCCTATCCTGCACCAGGACAATGAGCTTTTCCACATCCATGGCACGTGGAGTTTTGGGCATGCAGACAAGATTTCGCTCCGCGAGGGCTTGAAAAAGCAGCAGTAAACTTATCCCTCATGTGCTGCCACAAACCACATGCAGACAGACACAGAGAAAAAAAACGCCTACTTCCTATATTATATAGCCCAGGAGTGTTGCTAAGTTACTTCCGTCAAAAAAAAGGAACGCAACGCATGGTATCCGGATGCTATGCGATTTTCACGCACCCAATTCACTTCTATGGGGCCTGCGTCGCGTGAAAATCGGACAATATAGAGCATGCTGCGATTTTCACTCAACGCACAAGTGATGCGTGAAAATCAACGCTCATGTGCACAGCCCCATAGAAATGAATGGGTCAGGATTCAGTGCGGGTGCAATACGTTCACCGCACGCATCGCACCCGCACGGAAAACTCGCCCGTGTGAAAGGGGCCTAAGAGAGACGCCTGTCATCTGCGTGTCATACTGACTCACAGTATTGTTTCACTACCACAGCAGACTCACTATGCTTGTTACTGCAAGGAACAGTGTTCTACACCACTATACAGTCTATCTGCAGCCAGGAAATAGCAGTTTTTTTACGCGTTTCGCCACGGATAAATTCGGATCAAAACGAATCTTTTCGGAAAATTTGTCGAAGCGACCGAATCAAATTTTTGAAAAATTTGCTTATCTCTACTAGCAACATAGCCAGGTCTTTTTGACACCCACACCCATGATTACATTGGAATGTCTCCCACAGCAGGCAAATATCCACCTCCTCCTCAATGGATACCTGCCTTTTTTTAACAGTAGCAGAGCACATTGTCACTCCCACTCCCCCTACTTCTTATCACATGTGTCGAGTGAAGCATTGCCATGTCGTCTTGGAGATGATCACTCTGGGAGAGAGTAGCGACATAGGCGAGCAGTTGCTAAAGTACATCAAGCAGCAAACATCCTGATAGCTGTCACCCCACAGACTCCAACTAGGCAACATGGTCGGCGACAGTGGCCGCAACATCATGGCCACCCGGAACCTGAAGAAAATAACACATGCTCCATGTCTTTTTAAAAAAGTACACTGGCTTGCGCAAGGTGCTGGCAATGTCCTGGAGACTGTCCCTTTTTTCAGCAATTCTCACGTGACAAGGAATGCACACATGGGCTTGCAGCAACAGAATGGTCTGCCACTACACCTCCTTATCTGTGATGTTCCAACTTGCTGGAATTCGACATTGCTCATGCTACAGCGTCTGTATGAGCAGTGGAAACCCATGAACAATTTTGTCATGCTTCAGACCGCCTCAGCAGGGAGCATGTATTGTTTCTAGGTTGGGCAGTGGCAGCTCATGCCGTTCCTGCTGCAGTTGTTGCTCACCTACCATCTATAGTTGATGCTCATGAAGGTGGGGGCAGAGGATGAAGAAGAACAGCTAACGCATCTTGCTGTCCACCCTGTAGCTGTTGGGGACCCACAAGAAGAAACTCACATGGAGGAGGATGATGATGAGGTGCTGCCTTTGGAGCAGGAGGAGGTGGAGTCGGAGTTGGAGGAGATAGAGGATGACGATGATGACAGTGACACTGGCCACAACACCCAATCGTCTCAGCGGGGGATGGAGTTAGAAAGAACTGGCTCCTCGGGCACTTTGGCAAGAATGGCGAACTTTATAGTCTCTTGCCGCAGTTTTACAGAGCAGATTCTCCCTGCCCTCATGTTTGTATAGGATGCCCGTGTTTGACCTCTGCTGAGTCGCTGATCTCCTGTCATCTCTGCCGGTGCTACTGCAACAATAATTAGCAGAAGCCGCAACAGCACCACTAGCAGCCAATTCAGTGTGCTGAACATCATGGATGTCACAGTACCGTTCACTGTGACACTTGTTACAATGTAGGCTGACTGCATGTGCACTTGTGTATTGGCTGCAGTTGATGTTCCCGTGTATGCGTTGCTTGAGTGGTGTGTGGCAGCTGCGGCTTTCTCAGTGTGTGAACTGTGTCCTGTAAATATATTGTTACTTGTGTCTGTATTGCAGTACTGTTCATTGTAACACTGTGTTGCCGTGTAGGCTAGCTGCATGCGCTCTTGTATACTGGCTGCGGTTGACGTGTGAACTGTGTCCTGTGAATTGTGTGCTCCGTGGTCCCAAATCCGCATGGGTTCTAGGCTTCCTGTACCCTAATCCGCATGAGTTCCAGACTATGAAACCATGTTTCTATGTTGCAATGTCTTAATGTCCTATCTGTGAATGCCATGCTTCCAGTTCCCCATGGGTTTTAGGTTTGTTTGTATGTCTGTCTGAGAACGCGATGCTCACTGTATGCATGGGTTCCAGGCATGCTTCTATTTCTCTGATTATGTTCTGATCTGTCTATTTGTTTTACCATGCTCCGTGTATCCTGATTTGCATGGGTTCCTGGCTATGTGGCTATGTCTGTGAATTTGTATCCTGGTCTTGTGTCTTGTATCTGAACAGCATCTCTGTTTCCTTGCAGGTCAGCTGCCAAGTGTACAGGGACCATCCCAGGAGGTAGTGGCTGGGTCACCCCCCTGCAGCGAAAACTAGATCTCTGACTCCAGGGGCGCACCTCAGGGTTTAGACCCAAGTCAAACCGGTCACCTGGCACAGTGGTTACACTTCTGTCACTGATCCAGCTGAACTGTACAGTTTTCTCAGCTATGAAACCCGCTGTCCATCTTAGTTGCGGTTCCTTCCTGGCCTAGTTTAATCTGATTGTTTGTAATTGGTACTTTTGTTTAATAAAACATTCATTTTGGCTTTCTCTGGCTCTAGTTGTCTGTTCTGTCTACACTTGTGATTTGTTCAGGGGTTTTCCTGACCCCATAACATGTAAAGAGAACAGTTTTTTCAAGTGCCTTGTCAACCTGACGCACATAAGAAAATTGGTATGCACCGCCTGAACAACCAGGTTCAGTTGTACCTGGGCTGTTCTTTCTCTTGCACCTACCCTGTTCCCTAAGCCTATGGACTTCTGGGGAGTAGTGATGAGCGGCAGGGGCTATTTTCGAATTTGCAATATTTCACGAATATTTGGGCAAATATTCATCATATATTTGCAAATTCGCTATCTTCGCTCTTTATTTTATTTCAATGAGAAAATCGCAATGTAAAATTTGCTTACTGCACGAAAAAGGGGAGTGTCCCAGTTTTTAAACTACCCAAAGTTTGAGGAGATTGGAAAACATGGTTGGCAGCAATTTTCGCGACAGTGAGGAAGAACTCCTGATCACTGTAAGTAATTTAACATTACAGCACTGTATTTGATTACATGTCACATGCATGTCAGAACAATCGCTTTATATGCAGATAGAGTATTATAAAATATTAGCAATTGTGAAAATCGCCACTTATGATGCAAATGTTTTTTTCGCAATACATAGAACCTAACATTTTATCAGGTCTAAGTAGATATTACTGATTCGTGCACTAAGTATTGTTGTAACATCACAGCACTATGTCTGTAGCATGAATGTATGGACGGCATAGAAATATCTCTCACATGCACATTGAGCATTCATTTTCCTGCCACACACTATATACCCCATACACACCACCAGTGTTTGCTGGTTCATTTAGAGTTACCCAGGGTGCACCACGGGGAGGCGAACCAGTTTTACACCCCATACCGTACCGTCACTTCACTAGACAGGTACATCTCTGCTCAGCTGGCCAATATCCGATTGCTCAGACCACACACATAATCGCAATTGCAATACAATACAATATTCTAACAGTAACATTAAGGGCTCATTCAGACGGCCGTATGCTGTCCGCAAAAATGCGGATCAGTTTTTTTGCAGATTAGATGCTGACCCATTCACTTCTTCGGGGCCCCTTTTCTTCCTTTGCACGGTTGAGCAAAAAAATGAAACATGTCCTATACTTGTCAGTGAAAATCAGGACATGGCCCTATTGAAGTCTATGCTGAACTGTCCGCAAAAAAAGGATCTACATTTTTGCGGACACCATATGGCCATCTGAATGAGCCCTAAGTCTAATATTTCACCTTCAAAGACCTAAATACGCTTTGATGTTTTGTTGAGGACATTATTTTCAATACTTGTATTAAAACAAATTAGGATTATATGCTTGTGTCTTTATCCTGCTGCTCATGTTGGAGCGGGGCTATGACCGGACCCAGGTCCACTAATACTTTGTTGAAGCACCTTTTGATTTTATTACAGCACTCAGTCTTTTGGGTATGAGTCTATCAGCATGGCACATTTTGACTTGGAAAGATTTGCCCACTCTTCTTTGCAAAAACACTCCAAATCTGTCAGATTGCGAGGGCATCTCCTGGGCACAGCCCTCTTCAGATCACCCCACAGATTTTCAATCGGATTCAGGTCTGGGCTCTGGCTGGGCCATTCCAAAACTTTAATCTCCTTCTGGTGAAGCCATTCCTTTGTTGATTTAGATGTATTCTTTGGGTCGTTGTAATGCTGAAAGATGAAGTTCCTCTTCATGTTCAGCTTTCCAGCAGAAGCCTAAAGGTTTTGTGCCAATATTGACTGGTATTTGGAACTGTTCATAATTCCCTCTAGCTTAACTAAGGCCCCAATTCCAGCTGAAGAAAGACAGCCCCAAATTAATTGCGGTGTGTCTACTCTTCGCCGACAGGTGTGGGTTATGCCTCCTCAGTCTTGTAATGGCAAAAGGTCAGATGTTCAATAACGTCTAATTAAAGTTTCTGCAGTTAAAAAGCTCTTCCTTGCATCTGTAACCGTCCCCTAATAATGACATTAAGTTAAAAACTACCACATCCAACTTCCTGGAGGGCTAAGTGGCATTCCGCAATAACTGTTCTGTAATGCCCTTACATGTGCGTGGCTACACGCATTGCAGTAAAGGGATCGCCGTGTGTCTACCCTTTGCCGACAGGTATGGATTACCCTCTCAACGTCATTCAACATAGGGATTGGGGTTGTAATACTGGAGCAGACAAATTTATTTGGTAGAAGACCAATTTATTTGGTAAAAGACTAATTTATTCGATAATAGACAAATTGTTTTGCTACAAGACTAATGTTTTTGCTAAGAGAATCTTTTTTTTAGATAAAAGAATAATTTTTCCTACAAAAAATGATGATCAACTCGTGGGCAACTTTGACCACACCCTGTTAAATAAGACCGCTCTGTAACACTAAGTCACATTAACTGTTTGAAAGAAGCGGTTAAATATCAATGTGGACACACCACATACAGTAAAATGAGACAGGTGTATCACCCCAATTTATGAATCAGGACCTAATAGAATTGCTTATCTTTTAATCAATATGGACAGACCACAAACAGTAGAATGAGACAGGTAAATCAGGACCTAATATGCTTATCTTTTAATCAATGTGGACATACCACAAACAGTAGAATGGGACAGATGTATCACCCCAATTAGTAAATTCCTTATCTATTAGTTAATGTACACATGCCACAAACGGTAGAATGAGACAGGTGTATCACCCCAATTCGTGAATCAGGGACTAATAGAGTTGCTTATCTATTAATCAATGTGGACACGCCACAGACAGTAGAATTAGTCAGGTTTATCACCCCACTTTGTGAGTCAGGGACTAATCGAATTGCTTATCTATAAATCAATGTGGACACACTACAAACAGTAAAAAGAGACAGGTGTATCACATCAATTTGTGAATCAAATTGTCATTGTAATTTGTAATCTGGTTTTAATCTTAATACATTTTAAAAGAAAAATACCATTAGGTTCTTAGTAGGGTTGCATCGGGTATCGAATTATCGATACCCAATCGATACTTTTGTACCGGTAATGATTCGATATGGGATATGCCTTTTACCGATACTAGGCTGCACTACTGCACAGCCTTCTATCACAGAACATGGCAAGCGCTGCTATCAGCGCATGCCATGCTCCCTCAGCAGCACAGGGGAGAAGGAAGCAGTCTCTTCCTCCCCCCTGTGCAGCTGCTGCCAATGATCGCTGATCGCAGCTCGCTGTGTATCTGGGTCAGAAACAATTCTTTGCACACGCTGATATTGGGATTTAGGAATGCCCCTATTCAACGCTGGTGGATGGGCACTGAAGAAGGGAAAGACACTGACAGATATAGTATCCTCCACTTCTCCAGTGCCCATCCACCAGCGTTGAAGAGGGCCATTCCTAAATCCCAATATCAGCATGTGCAAAGAATTGTTTCTGACCCAAATATACAACTTGCTAGGATTAACAAGATGACCAGCAGGTTTGAAGAGAGGGGATACCCTCCGTCTACTCTGAGAGAAACTAGAATGGAACTTGATAATCCCAGTAATATCGGGGGAACAAAACCATCTAGAGCAGGGGTGCACAACCTGCGGCCCGTGGGCCACATGAGGCCCTCAATACCATTCTATGAGGCCCCCAAACATCTGGTAGCAGACATGTATGTCTATGTCTTGTGGCTGCTCACATGAATCTTTCATGTATTGTCCCATTAGACGGGAGTACTAGAACAATTAGACATTTATGATTTATTGTATAACTAGACATTTATGATATATACTGTGTTCAATATGCCATAAATATAGTATTTCACTTGGTAATACGCCTTTAAAGTTTATTTTCGGCCCTTGGAATTGGTTCACGTTGACAATGTGGCCCCCAACCAGAAAAGGTTGTGCACCCCTGATCTAGAGTGACACTGGTGCACAAGTTTCATCCCTATAATTAGACGTTTGACAAAATTATACGTAGACATTGGCATTTGTTGGGGAAGGCATACCCCATGATTGAAGAATTTAGGAACCCACCTTTGATATGTAACAAAAGAAACCCTAATTATTGGCAGTACAAAACTAGTATTAAAACAAATGGTATTAGCAACGCAACGTAAGGGCACTTTCCCATGTTTGCACTGCTCTCAGTGCTCCCATATTACTAAAGGTTCTATATTCCATCATCCAAATAATGGGTGGCCATTTTCTATTGAAAGTTTTTTCACGTGTGAATCCACTAATGTGATCTACTTGATAAAATGCCCTTGTGGCTTGCTGTATATTGGAGAGACGACACAAACAATTAGGGATCGCATTGGGAAGCATAAGTCTACAATTAGAACAAAAAATCTACTGTTTCCTATCCCGTTCCATTTTGATCAGTGCAAACATACAATAGCTCAGATCAGGTTCCAGGTATTGGAACAAGTTAAAAGACCGAGGAGAGGTGGAGATATAAAGAAACTGCTATTACGTAGAGAGGCTTTTGGATCCATACGTTGGACACTCTGCATCCTAGGGGCCTAAACAGGGATTGTGAGATCATGCATATTTGACATGGAACTTATTCATTTAATTTATGATTTTATTATTTATTTCAGACATCTAATATCCATTGAGGGATCTCACACCTGATAATATGGTAATTGTTATGTTTAATTAAAATATTCTAACTCATTTATTCCTTTTGATTGCTTCTTATACATTGTATAATTTTGTGATATTTATGTTGGTCCCCCCCCCCCGGGGGCGTATGACATGATGATGGGCGGTATTATCTCTCTATATATACCTGTCCTTTTGAGTACACTCTCACCTGTTGATAAAGGCATGCTTGCCGAAACGCGTCCTGGTTGTAGGACATATTGATTTGATGTAATAAAACACCACGATTATTCAAGACACGACTGCTACTGAAGCCTTGGCTGCCATGGTAATCTCCCTGCTGCTGTGTGCACAAAGCACAGGGCAGCAGGGAGAGTGTGAAGTCCTATTCACCCTAATAGAGCTCTATTAGGGTGAATAGGGCAAGGGATCAAAAGATCCCAGGTTCTAGCCCCTAAGAGGGGAAATAGTTAATAACCTGTTGGGGACACATGACGTACCGGTACAGCACGATATCCCGGTACTTAAGGACACATACGTACCGGTACCTCATGTGTTGCTCCGATCACCGCCGCCCGGCAGGGGTGATCAGAACAATGTGGCTGCTCAAATCATTGAACAGGCACCCTGGGACAATGCGCCCGGGGGGGGGGGGGGGGCTCGTGACCCCCGTGTCGTCGATCGCCGCAAACCGCAGGTAAATTCAGACCTGCGGTTTGCGGCTTTTAGAGGAGTTGCGGCGGGTGGTCGGCGGTGCCATCGGGCCCCCGTGCGGCTGTAAGGGGGACCTGATGGCATGGAAGGCAGCGCGATGCCTTCCTTAGGCATCGGTGCTGCCTTCTGGTGATGAGCCTGTGAGATCCAGCCCCCTGGATCTCACAGGCAGGAAGCTGTATTAGTAATACACACTGTATTACTCATACAGCCAATGCATTCCAATACAGAAGTATTGGAATGCATTCTAAAGGGGATTAGACCCCCAAAAGTTGAAGTACCTAAGTGGGACAAAAAATAAAGTGAAAAAAAGTTGAAAAATAACGTTTCAAGTAAAAATAAACAAAAATGTCATTTTCCCTAAATAAAGTAAAAAAAATAGGGAAAAATAAAAGTAGACCTATTAGGTATCGCCGCATCCGCATCGACCGGCTCTATAAAAATATCACATGACCTAACCCCTCAGATGGACACTGTAAAAAAATAAAATATAAAAACTGTGCTAAATTTTTTTGTTATCTTACATCACAAAAAGTACAACAGCAAGCAATCAAAAAGGTGTATGCCCACCAAAATAGTACCAATCTACCTGACACAATCGCCCAAAAAATAAAAAACTATGGCTCAGAAAATGGAGACACTAAAACATAATTTTATTTTTTTTAAACGCTGTTATTGTGTAAAACATAAGTAAATAAAAAAAAAGTATACATATTAGGCATCGCCGGGTCTGTAATAAACTGCTCTATAAAAATATCACTTGACCTAACCCCTGGTGTAAAAAAAGCCATTTTTTGTTACCTTACATCACAAAAAGTGTAATAGCAAGCGATCAAAAAGTCATATGCACCCCAAAATAGTGCCAATCAAACCGTCATCTCATCCCGCAAAAAGATGAGACCCTACCTAAGATATTAGCCCAAAAACTGAAAAAACTATGGCTCTCAGAATATGGAGACACTAAAACATGATTTTTGGGGGGTTTTCAAAAATGATATTATTGTGTAAAACTTACATAAATAAATAAAAAATATAGATATTAGGTATCGCCGCGTCTGTAATAACCTGCTCTATAAAAATATCACATGACCTAACCACTCAGGTGAATACTGTAAAAAAATAAACGGTGTAAAAAAAGCCATTTTTTGTCACCTTACATTAAAAAAAGTGTAATAGCAAGCGATCAAAAAGTCGTACGCACCCCAAAATAGTGCCAATCAAACCGTCATCTCATCCCGAAAAAATCATACCCTACCCAAGATAATTGCCTAAAAACTGAAAAAACTATGGCTCTCAGACTATGGAAACACTAAAACATGATTTTTTTGTTTCAAAACTGTGTAAAACTTACATAAATAAAAACATAGTATACATATTAGGTATCGCCGCGTCCGTGACAACCTGGTCTATAAAAATACCACATGATCTAACCTGTCAGATGAATGTTGTACATAACAAAAAATAAAAACGGAGTCAAAACAGCTATTTCTTGTTACCTTGCCTCACAAAAAGTGTAATATAGAACAACCAAAATCATATGTACCCTAAACTAGTACCAACAAAACTGCCACCCTATTCCGTAGTTTCTAAAATGGGGCCACTTTTTTAAGTTTCTACTCTAGGGGTGCATCAGGGGGGCTTAAAATGAGACATGGTGTTAAAAAACCAGTCCAGCAAAATCTGCCTTCCAAAAACTGTATGGCATTCCTTTCCTTCTGCATCCTGCCGTGTGCCCGTACAGCGGTTTATGACCACATATGGGGTGTTTCTGTAAACTATAGAATAATAGCAATAAATTGTGATTTTTGTTTGGCTGTTAACCCTTGCTTTGTAACTGGAAAAAAATTATTAAAATGGAAAATCTGCCAAAAAAGTGAAATTTTGAAAAATTGTATCTCTATTTTCCATTAATTCTTGTGGAACACCTAAAGGGTTAACAAAGTGTGTAAAATCAGTTTTGAATACCTTGAGGGGTGTAGTTTCTAAAATGGGATCACTTTTTTGGAGTTTCTACTCTAGGGGTGAATCAGGGGGGCTTCAAATGGGACATGGTGTCAAAAAAACAGTCAAGCAAAATCTTCCTTCCAAAAACCGTATAGCATTCCTTTCCTTCTGCGCCCTGCCGTATAGCAGTTTACGACAACAAATCAGTTTTTAATACCTTGAGGGGTGTTTTTTCTAGAATGGGGTAATTTTTAGGTGGTTTCTATTATGTAAGCCACACTGAGTGACTTCAGACCTGAACTGGTCCTTAAAAAGTGGGTTTTTTTAAATTTCAGAAAAATTTCAAGATTCTAAACGTCTAAGCCTTGTAACATCCCCAAAATATAAAATGTCATTCCCAAAATGATTCAAATGTGATGTAGACATATGGGGAATGTAAAGTAATAACTATTTTTGTAGGTATTACTATGTATTATAACAGTAGAGAAATTTAAACTTGGAAATTTGCTAATTTTTCTAACTTTCTAGCAAATTTTGTATTTTTTTTATAAATAAAAATGATTTTTTTTACTCCATTTTACCAGTGTCATGAAGTACAATATATTGACGAAAAAACTATCTCAGAATAGCCTGGATCGGTCAAAGCGTTTTAAAGTTATCACCACATAAAGTGACACTGGTCAGATTTGTAAAAAATGGCCTGGTCCTTAAGGTGAAAATGAGCTCGGTCCCTAAGGGGTTAAATAAAGCGTAATTTAAAAAAAAAAAAAGTTAAAAACAAAAAACAATATATTAAGTATAAATCAACCCCTTTCTCAATTTTACATATAAAATATATAAACAATAATTAAATAAACATATTACATATCGCCACGTCCGAAAAGTCCAAACTATTAAAATATTAAAAAAATATCTCCTATGCTGTGAACACCGGAACAGACTATGCGTGATGTGTGATTCGCCATTTTTTTGTCACATGGTCCTCCCAAAAAAATAGCATAGGACTGTTTAATTATGGGCCAGACGTTCCATAAAATGTGGAATGAATCAAAATTTTGGTATCGTGTTAACCCTAGTTCTTAGCATGGAGGGATCCCGGACCTTATGGAGGGATCCATATGGGATTATGGTCATCCCTGTTGTGAATCCGTCTATTTTATTGCTCTGAGGAAGGTTTTTCTGCCTAAATGAGTTGTGCCATCTCTGGGCAGATGTCATTAGCATGCAGATGTCCTTAGTTACTGCTTTGGAATTGTTTATCTTTGGTTGCCATCCTTTGATCAAATTGGTTTGATGAACGGCCAATCTTTTGCTGGTGTTTGTGGTCAATATTTCCTTGGCTCAGTAACAGATTGGTCGTTGGTGAAGGATTTTGGAGAGTGAGTGAAGTTTTTAGCATATAATATGAGTCAGTGGTGCTGGATTTGCCTCACCTCTCCTGTGGTCATCTGGATGTCTTCAATGTCCTTCTGTCCCCTCCTTTTTGTTCATCTTTTAGTTTATTTGTTCTTGCTTTATTATGTTTCAGTTACAGCCTTTTATTTTAACCTGGGGTATTTGCCTTATTTGAAGTTGTGAAATCGAGCTCACGTTTATGGCTGTGATCAGGTTTTATATAATTTTGATTTATTATTTACTGTATAAGTATGAAATGGTTAAGTCTTGAGTTATTGGTTTCAGTATTTTTGTTTATGAATGTTTAAAATTAATATGTACAAGGTTAATTTAATTAAGGCCATGGCCAATTTTATGCATTTATCAATTTGTCATGTGTTTCATTTTAAGGTTGATGGTAGAAAATGTATGACCTATAATCCCATGTATTTTTATTGTATCAGATTTTAGACTTGGTATATGGAAATCATTTCTTTTTTAAAGGGTTTCATGTCTACAGTTTACATAATTTCTGTTCTTTAAGTAGTTTTCCATTTGACAGAACCATTTACAATTTCAATGTGGACATCTTTATATTTCTTCTCAGTCTGTTTGCATTGTTCATAGAGCCTTTAAACCCTTTAAGTACAGGCTCATTTTTTGCAGGACAAGTTGTGCCTTTTAACCACCTCAGCCCCCCTAGCTGAAACACCCTTAGTGACCAGGCCACTTTTTAACTTCTGCACTACACTACTTTCACCGTTTATTGCTCGGTCATGCAACTTACCACCCAAATGAATTTTATCTCCTTTTCTTCTCACTAATAGAGCTTTCATTTGGTGGTATTTCATTGCTGCTGCCATTTTTTTCCTATTTTTGTTATTAATTGAAATTTAACGATTTTTTTGCAAAAAAAAGAAATTTTTCACTTTCAGTTGTAAAATTTTGCAAAAGAAAACGACATCCATATATAAACTTTTCGCTAAATTTATTGTTCTACATGTCTTTGATAAAAAAAAAATGTTTGGGTAAAAGTTATAGCGTTTACAAACTATGGTACAAAAATGTGAATTTCCACTTTTTGAAGCAGCTCTGACTTTCTGAGCACCTGTCATGTTTCCTGAGGTTCTACAATGCCCAGACAGTAGAAAACCCCCACAAATGACCCCATTTCGGAAAGTAGACACCCTAAGGTATTCGCTGATGGGCATAGTGAGTTAATAGAACTTTTTATTTTTTGTCACAAGTTAGCGGAAAATATGATTTTTTTTTTTTTCTTACAAACTCTCATATTCCACTAACTTGTGACAAAAAATAAAAACTTCCATGAACTTACTATGCCCATCATGAAATACCTTGGGGTGTCTTCTTTCCCAAATGTGGTCACTTGTGGGGTGGTTATACTGCCCTGGCATTTTAGAGGCCCAAATGCATGCAAAAATGGCCTGTGAAATCCGAAAGGTGCTCTTTGGAATGTGGGCCCCTTTGCCCACCTAGGCTGCAAAAAAGTGTCACACATGTGGTATTGCCGTACTGAGGAGAAGTTAGGGAATGTGTTTTAGGGTGTATTTTCACATATACCCATGCTGGGTGAGAGAAATATCTTGGTCAATTGCCAACTTTGTATAAAAAAATTGTAAAAGTTGTGTTTTGCCTAGATATTTATCTCACCCAGCATGGGTATATGTAAAATGACACCCCAAAACACATTCCCCAACTTCTCCTGAGTACGGAGATACCACATGTGTGACACTTTTTTGCAGCCTAGGTGGGCAAAGGGGCCCACATTCCAAAGAGCACCTTTCGGATTTCACAGGCCATTTTTTTACAGATTTTGATTTCAAACTACTTATCACGCATCTGGGCCCCTAAAATGCCAGGGCAGTATAACTGCCCCACAAGTGACCCCATTTTGGAAAGAAGACACCCCAAGGTATTTCGTGATGGGCATAGTGAGCTCATGGAAGATTTTAATTTTTGTCACAAGTTAGTGGAATATAAGAGTTTGTAAGAAAAAAAAAATTTAAAAAATCATAATTTTCCACTAAATTGTGACAAAAAAAAATTCTAGGAACTTGCCATGCCCCTCACGGAATACCTTGGGGTGTCTTCTTTCCAAAATGGGGTCACTTGTGGGGTAGTTATACTGCCCTGGCATTTTAGGGGCCCAGATGCGTGAGAAGTAGTTTGAAATCAAAATCTGTAAAAAATGGCCTGTAAAATCAGAAAGGTGCTCTTTGGAATGTGGGCCCATTTGCCCACCTAGGCTGCAAAAAAGTGTCACACATGTGGTATCTCCGTACTCAGGAGAAGTTGGGGAATGTGTTTTGGGGTGTCATTTTACATATACCCATGCTGGGTGAGATAAATATCTCAGCAAAAGTCAACTTTTCCCATTTTTTTTATACAAAGTTGGCATTTGACAAAGATATTTCTCACCCGGCATGGGTATATGTAAAATGACACCCCAAAACACATTCCCCAACTTCACCTGAGTACGGCGATACCACATGTGTGAAACTTTTTTGCCGCCAAGATGCGCAAAGGGGCCCAAATTCCTTTTAGGAGGGCATTTTTTGACATTTGGATCCCAGACTTCTTCTCACGCTTTAGGGCCCCTAAAAAGCCAGGGCAGTATAAATACCCCACATGTGACCCCATTTTGGAAAGAAGACACCCCAAGGTATTCAATGAGGTGCATGCCGAGTTCATAGAAAAAAAAATTTTGGGGCACAAGTGAGCGGAAATTGATTATTTTTTGTTTTTTTCTCACAAAATCTCCCTTTTCCGCTAACTTGAGACCAAAATTTCAATCTTTCATGGACTCAATATGCCCCTCAGCGAATACCTTGGGGTATCTTCTTTCCAAAATGGTGTTATTTGTGGGGTGTTTGTACTGCCCTGCCATTTGAGGGTCTCCGCAATCATTACATGTATGGCCAGCATTAGGAGTTTCTGCTATTCTCCTTATATTGAGCATACGGGTAATGAGATTTTTTTTTTCCGTTCAGCCTCTGGGCTGAATGAAAAAATGAACGGCACAGATTTCTTCATTCGCATCGATCAATGTGGATGAAAAAATCTCTGCCAAAAAAAAAGAAAGGAGGGGAAAGGCATCTGTCAGGACATAGGAGCTCCGCCCAACATCCATACCCACTTAGCTCGTATGCCCTGGCAAACATGATTTCTCCATTCACATCAATCGATGTGGATGAATAAATCATTGCCGGGATTTAAAAAAATTTTTATATATACAAAGTGTTTGCCAAAGCATATGAACACCGCCGCCTCCTCAGCTCATATGCCTCGGCAAACGTATCTTTTACTGCAGAGGAAAAATCTCGTCTTGCAACGCCACATACACCGACTTGTGTGTAATCTGACAGCAGCGCAATGCTTCTGTCAGAATGCACATCAGTGCTGCAGCTGGTTCATCAGTTGGTCCACCTGGAAGGTAAAAAAAACAAAACAAAAAAGAAAAAAACAGGCCGCAACGCAATAAATTTTATTAACTTTATAATAACTTTAGAACAGAACATATAAACTTTATTTACCTTTGAAACTGAACGTTAACTTTTTTGTTTACTGGTGTTTTTTTTTTACCTTTATAGGACAAACCTCTCCTTCCCCATGGGACAATGTGCAAAGCGCAAATCGCCCAAAGATGTGGCAAAGTGCGTTATGAACTTTGTCCCAGGTGAAAAGAGAGGTTTGCAGCAGATGTGTGTGAATGGGCCCTAATAGCCCTGTGTGCCTGTCCTCTGAGATGCAATCCCTATGCTAAGTGTACCTGTGTGTGGTACTTCCGGAAACACTCTCCAAAGCATAGGGCAGGGTGGTCAGGGCAGTCAGGACAGAAATAGCGGGTGTCACGCCTTATTCCACTCCTGCTACAGACACGACATCTTTTTCGGGGTGACGGTTGGGTTGAGGTACCAGGAACGGCACTGGGGAAATGTCGCTCGTGTAGACGGCTCACTACACTGGTGGATGGGGCCACGGAACCTCCTGGATACAGGAGGTTCTCGATGATCTCTTCCTGAAATTGAGGAAGGATCCTGTTCTCCCAGCCTTACTGTAGAGAACAAAACTATTATATGCAGCCAATTGAATTAAATATACAGACACCTTCTTATACCAGCATCTGGTGCGTCGGGAAACTAAATACGGAGCCAACATCTGGTCATTGAAGTCCACCCCTCCCATGAGCAAATTATAGTCGTGGACACAGAGGGGCTTTTCAATGACTCTGGTTGCTCGCTCAATTTGGATTGTCGTGTCTGCGTGAATGGAGGAGAGCATGTAAATGTCACGCTTGTCTCTCCATTTCACCGCGAGCAGTTCTTCGTTACACAAGGCAGCCCTCTCCCCCCTTGCAAGACAGGTGGTAACGAGCCGTTGGGGGAAGCCTGCGCGACTAGTTCGCGCGGTGCCACAGCAGCCAATCTGTTCTAGAAACAAATTCCTGAAGAGGGCGCACCTGTGTAGAAATTGTCCACATAAAGATGGTACCCCTTGCCAAATAAGGGTGACACCAAGTCCCAGACTGTCTTCCCACTGCTCCCCAGGTAGTCAGGGCAACCGACCGGCTCCAGGGTCTGATCTTTTCCCTCATAAATCCGAAATTTGTGAGTATAGTCTGTGGCCCTTTCACAGAGCTTATACAATTTGACCCCATACCGGGCGCGCTTGCTTGAGATGTATTGTTTGAAGCCAAGGCGCCCGGTAAAATGTATTAGGGACTCGGCTACGCAGATGTTTTGCTCAGGGGTATACAAATCTGCAAATTTCTGGTTGAAGTGGTCTATGAGGGGCCGAATTTTGTAGAGCCGGTCAAAAGCTGGGTGGCCTCTGGGACGGGAGGTGGTGTTGTCGCTAAAGTGCAGGAAACGCAGGGTGGCCTCAAATCGTGCCCTAGACATGGCAGCAGAGAACATGGGCATGTGATGAATTGGGTTTGTGGACCAATATGACCGCAATTCATGCTTTTTGGTTAGACCCATGTTGAGGAGAAGGCCCAGAAAATTTTTTAATTCGGAAACTTGGACTGGTTTCCACCGGAAAGGCTGGGCATAAAAGCTTCCCGGGTTGGCGGATATAAATTGAGCGGCATACCGGTTTGTTTCTGCCACGACTATGTCCAAGAGCTCCGCAGTCAAGAACAGCTCAAAAAACCCGAACTCCAGACTGGGTGGTGAAAGGGGGAACTAATGGTGCGGCTGAAGTTGGGGACTGCCAATCAGGGTTTGCCAGCACCTCAGGGATTCTAGGGGGTCTACGGGCCTGTCTGTGCGGTGGCTGCGACGGGGTAACTACTGCACGTGCCACCGTACCAGCTTCAACTGCCCTTCTGGTGCTCGCCACATTACCATGTTGTACGGCAGTGCTGGTACTAGGTCCAGGGAGGGCTGCGCTGCTGGTGTATGCCTCACCACGTAATCCGACAGCGCCAGCCCCACTCTGCTGCCCTTGAAGCGGATCCTGCGCAACCTGTGGTCTAGCAACACGGGGCCGGGTACGCCTGGTGGTATCAGGGACCTCAACCTCCTCGTCCGAACTTTGTGTCAGACTGCCACTGCTTTCTACAGGTTCATATTCTGACCCGCTAGATTCGTCAGATGAGGGTTCCCATTACTCATCCGACTGGGTCAGAAGCCTGTAGGCCTCTTCAGAAGAATACCCCCTGTTTGACATTTGGGCTACTAAATTTAGGGGTATACCCTAAGACTACCCAAGAAAAAAAGCAAGCCTGTCTTACAAATGGGAGGCTAGCGAAGTACCGGAGGCCACTGCAGCCCTTGTAAAGTGATTGCGCAGTGATCAAAAAAAAAAATTGTCACTGCGGCGGGGCGGGCGTGGGTGAACGCACGTGTGGGCGACCGATCAGGCCTGATCGGGCAAACACTGCGTTTTGGGTGGAGGGCGAACTAAGGTGACACTAATACTATTATAGATCTGACTGTGATCAGTTTTGATCACTTACAGATACTATAAAAGTACAAAAGAATAAGTGACTGCGGTGCGGTGGGCTGGGCGCTAAACGATCGCTAAACTACCTAACCAAGGGGCCTAAACTATCCCTAAAACCTAACAGTCAATACCAGTGAAAAAAAAATTCACTAGTGATTGACAGGGGCAAGAAGGGGTGAACAAGGGGTTAATTGGGGTGATAGGGGGTGATCTGGGGCTAAGTGTAGTGTTTGGTGCTACTCACTGTGATGCCTGCTCCTCTGCTGAGACCAACTGACGAAAATGACCAGCAGAGGAGCAGGGAAGCCATTTAACACATCATATTTACAAATATGATGTGTTAACTGGCTTCTGAATGGAGATTTTAAAAATCGCCAGCCTGCCAGCAACGATCATTGGCTGGCAGGCTGGTGACGTGACCCCCCTCTAACTTTTGCCGGCCCGCGATGCGCATGCGCGGGCCGGCTAAGCGCGTCATCTCGCGTCTCGCGAGATGACGCGTATATGCGTGACTGTGCGCAGAGCTGCCGCCTCCGGACCGCGATCCTGCGTTAGGCGGTCCGGAGGCGGTTAAAGGACACCATTTAATTTACCATGTCTGTTATTGGAAAACTCTTTGTGGAGTTAAATTGAAACAAAATACAATTCTGCAAAGGTTTTTTGGGTTTTGACATCACAGCGTTCACTGTGCGCTAAAAATGACATGACGTCCTTATTCTGTGGTTGAATACAAATATAGCGATACCAAACTTAGTTTGTTTGATTTATTACTTAAAAAAAATAAATGCCTTGGAAAAAGAAAACAACATTTTCTTTGCATCACCTATTTTCTGACAGTCATAATTTTTTTTATATTTCAGTCTAAAGAGCTGTATGAGGGCTTGTTTTCTGTAGGACAAACTAGATTAAATTTTTGAGATATGTACAACTTTGTAACCACTGTTTTTCAATTGTTTAAGTTATCACTGTAAAAGTAAAAAAAAAACATTAAAATATTAAAAGTTTCACCCTGGGTTCACACCTGAGCGTTCGCGATGGAGCGCTCTGTATGCGCGATTGTACTGGCGTTTACAATCGCGCATACAGAGACAAGCGAACACACATTGTCGCGCGTTCCCGAAAGTCTATGTACGGGCAAAACGCCCCAAAGAAGCTCAAGAACTTTTTTGAGCGTAGGGCGTTTTACAGCGCGATCGTACGCGCTGTAAAACGCCCAGATGAGAACCATTCCCATAGGGAAGCATTGGTTTCTCCTTGTTGTGCGTTTTACAGCGCGTAGGAACGCGCTGTAAAACGCTCAGGTGTGAACCCAGGGTCAATCACCTACCTTTCCCAATTTTACATATAAACAATAAAAAGGTATCGTCGCGTCCGAAAATGTCTGAACTATTAAAATATTTTTTAAAATTTCCTGCACGCTGATCGCTGTAGCAGAAAAAAACATGAAAAGCCTTTTGATTCACCTTTTTTTTATCACCTTTTACCCAAAGGTGATTAAAAAAAAGGTAAATCAAAAGGCTTTACATGTTTTTTTCTGTTACAGCGATCAGCGTGCAGTAAATTTTTAAAAATATTTAAATAGTTCAGACATTTTCGGACGTGGCGATACTTTTTTTATTGTTTATATGTAAAATTGGGAAAGGTAGGTGATTGAAACTTTAAATTTTTTTATTTTTTTTTACTTCTACAGTGATAACTTTTAACCCCTTTAGGGGGCTATAACCTGGGATCTTTTTATCCTTTGTTCTATTCACCCTAAGAGAGATCTATTAGGATGAATAGGATTTTGACTCACTTCTTGCTGAGATGTGCCTCGTGCACAGTGCAGCAGGGAGGTTACCATGTCAGCCATCTCAAGCTTCAGAAACGTCCATGGTAACCGATCAGAGCCCCGCAATTTTTATGCAGGGGCTTCAATCGGAATGCAGAAGGAGCAACATCCCTCTCCCTTACCTCACAGATGCCTTGATCAGTGTTGATTGCAGCATCTGAGAGATTAAATGCCGTGCCATACTTACCCTCAGCTGCTTATCTCTACCTTAAATTTTACATGTATCCACTATTCTTACCTGACTTGCAATCCCTTTCAACATGCATCACTGTATTAAACTCTTCTATTAATAAAACAGGACTTTGGGGGTATTTAAATATAGGCTGTATTTTTGCCAACACCTCTAGTGATGACCCTGGTGGGATATACACCCCTAGAAAAATTATCCTCATTACCTCCCCCAATTTAAACCATAAAAAAATCATCCCACTGGATCTAATTTACAATTTTTTAATGATTTTTTTTTATCAATATCTAACCCATATGCAGAGAATGTTACATCCACCCCCCACCTAGTGGCCCATAGTTACACCCCTGGCTGTAATGCTTACTTTTCTGTTTACTATAATAAAGATTACTGCAGCACTCAGCATCTTCTTTCAAGACTATTCAAGTTATTCACCAATCTATGCAACATTTCGACTTCAGTCGTTTTCATGCTTAACCGCCTCCGGACCGCCTAACGCAGGATTGCGGTCCGGAGGCGGCAGTCTGAGGCACAGTCACGCAGGGATGCGTCATCTCGCAAGACGCGAGATGACGCGCACAGTCAGCCTGCGCATGCGCATTGCGGGCCGGCAAAAGTTCGAGGGGGGTTGCATCATCAGCCTGCCAGCCAATGATCGTGGCTGGAAGGCTGATGATTTTTAAAAAAACAAATCACAGGCCAGTTAACACTTTATATTTATAAAAAATAAAGTGTTAAATGGCTGCTGTGCTCCTCTGCTGATTCTTTTAGTCGGTTGGTCTCAGCAAAGGAGCACAGTTCACAGTGAGTACACAAGACACAACACTTAGCCCCCAGATCACCCCCCATCACCCCAATTAACCCCTTGATCGCCCCTGTCAATCACCTAGTGAAAGGGAAAAAAGTGATCAGTGTAAACTGTCACTTTTTTCTTTTCACTGGTATTGATTGATAGGTTTTAGGATAGTTTAGGCCCCTTGGTTAGGTAGTTAGCAATCGGTTAGCGCCCAGCCCACCGCACCGCAGTCACTGATTCGCTGATTAGCGTATCGCTAATCAGCATTTGTACTTTTATAGTATCTGTAAGTGATCAAAACTGATCACAGTCAGATCTATAATAGTATTAGTGTCATCTTAGTTCGCCCTCCACCCAAAACGCAGTGTTTGCCCGATCAGGCCTGATCGGTCGCCCACACATGCCTTCACCCACGCCCGCCCCGCCGCAGTGACAAAAAATTATTATTATTTTTTTATCACTGCACAATCACTTTCCAAGCGCTGCGGCGATAAAAAAGTTTTGATATTTTTTATCAATCGCAGCGGCCTCCGGTACTTCGCTAGCCTCCCATTTGTAAGACAGGCTTGCTTTTTTTCTTGGGTAGTCTCAGGAAATACCCCCTAAATTTAGTAGTCCAAATGTCAAACAAGAGGTATTCTTCTGAGGAGGCCTACAGGATTCTGACCCAGTCGGATGAGTAATGGGAACCCTCATCTGACGAATCTAGCGGGTCAGAATATGAACCTGTAGAAAGCAGTGGCAGTCTGACCCAAAATTCGGACGAGGAGGTTGAGGTCTCTGACAGCACCAGGCGTACCCGGCCCCGTGTTGCTAGACCACAGGTTGCGCAGGATCCGCTTAAAGGGCAGCAGAGTGGGGCTGGCGCTGTCGGATTACGTGGTGAGACATACACCAGCAGCGCAGCCCACTCTGGACCTTGTACCAGCACTGCCGTACAACATGGTGAAGTGGAGAGCACCAGAAGGGCAGTTAAAGCTGGTACGGTGGCACGTGCAATAGTTACCCCGTCGCAGCCACCACACAGACAGGCCCGTAGACTCCCTAGAGTCCCTGAGGTGCTGGCAAACCCTGATTGGCAGTCCCCAACTTCAGCCGCACCATTAGTTCCCCCTTTCACCGCCCAGTCTGGAGTTTGGGTGGAGACAGCTCAGATCGGTTCGGTCCTGGGATTTTTTGAGCTGTTCTTGACTGCGGAGCTCTTGGACATAGTCGTGGCAGAAACAAACCGGTATGCCGCTCAATTTATATTCACCAACCCGGGAAGCTTTTATGCCCAGCCTTTCCGGTGGAAACCCGTCCAAGTTTCCGAATTAAATTTTTTTCTGGGCCTTCTCCTCAACATGGGTCTAACCAAAATGCATGAATTGCGGTCATATTGGTCCACGAACCCAATTCATCACATGCCCATGTTCTCTGCTGCCATGTCCAGGGCACGATTTGAGGCCATCCTGCGTTTCCTGCACTTTAGCGATAACACCACCTCCCGTCCCAGAGGCCACCCAGTTATTGACCGGCTCCACAAAATTCGGCCCCTCATAGACCACTTCAACAACAAATTTGCAGATTTGTATACCCCTGAGCAAAACATCTGCGTAGACGAGTCCCTAATACATTTTACCGGGCGCCTTGGCTTCAAACAATACATCTCAACAAGCGCGCCCGGTATGGGGTCAAATTGTATAAGCTCTGTGAAAGGGCCACAGGCTATACCCACAAATTTCAGATCTATGAGGGTAAAGATCAGACCCTGGAGCCGGTCGGTTGCCCTGACTACCTGGGGAGCAGTGGGAAGACAGTCTGGGACTTGATGTCACCCTTATTTGGCAAGGGGTACCATCTTTATGTGGACAATTTCTACACAAGTGTGCCCCTCTTTCGGCATTTGTTTCTAGAACAGATTGGCTGCTGTGGCACTGCGCAAACTAGTCGCAGGGTCTTCCCCCAACGGCTCGTTACCACCCGTCTTGCAACGGCGGAGAGGGCTGCCTTGTGTAATGAAGAACTGCTCGCGGTGAAATGGAGAGACAAGCGTGACGTTTACATGCTCTCCTCCATTCACGCAGACACGACAATACAAATTGAACGAGCAACCAGTGTCATTGAAAAGCCCCTCTGTGTCCACGACTATAATTCGCTCATGGGAGGGGTGGACTTCAATGACCAGCTGTTGGCTCCGTATTTAGTTTCCCAATGCACCAGACGCTGGTATAAGAAGGTGTCTGTATATTTAATTCAATTGGCTGCATATAATAGTTTTGTTCTCTACAGTAAGGCTGGGAGAACGGGATCCTTCCTCAAATTTCAGGAAGAGATCATCGAGAACCTCCTGTATCCAGGAGGTTCTGTGGCCCCATCCACCAGTGTAGTGAGCCGTCTACACGAGTGACATTTCCCCAATGTCGTTGCTGGTACCTCAACCCAACCGTCACCCCGAAAAAGATGTCGTGTCTGTAGCAGGAGTGGAATAAGGCGTGACACCCGCTATTTCGGTCCTGACTGCCCTATGCTTAGGGGAGTGTTTCCGGAAGTACCACACACAGGTACACTTAGCATAGGGATCACATCTCACAGGACAGGTACACAGGGCTATTAGGGCCCATTCACACAGAGCTGCTGCAAACCTCTCCTTTCACCTGGGACAAAGTGCATAATGTACTTCGCCACATCTTTGGGCTTCGCACATTGTCCTATGGGGAAGGAGAGGTTTGTCCTATAAAGGTAAAAAAAAAAGTCATCAGTAAGCAAAAAAGTTAACGTTATGTTCAAAAAGTTAAATAAAGTTTATATGTTCTGTTCAAAAGTTATTATAAAGTTAATAAATTTATTGCGTTGCCGTCTGGTTTCTTTTTTTTTTTTTTTTTACCTTCCAGGTGGACCAACCGATCGACTAGCTGCAGCACTGATGTGCATTCTGACAGAAGCATTGCGCTGCTGTCAGATTACACAAAAGTCGGTGTATGCTGCGTTGCAAGACAAGATTTCTCCTCTGCAGTAAAAGATACGTTTGCCGAGGCATATGAGCTGAGGAGGCGGCGGTGTTCATAGGCTTTGGCAAAACACTTTGTATGTATAAAAAATAAATAAAAAATCCCGGCAGTGATTTATTCATCCACATCGATTGATGTGAATGGAGAAATCGGGTTTGCCAGGGCATACGAGCTAAGTGGGTATGGATGTTGGGCGGAGCTCCTATGTCCTGGCAGACTCCTTTCCCCTCTTTTTTTTTTTTTTGGCAGAGATTTTTTCATCCACATTGATCGATGCGAATGAAGAAATCTGTGCCGTTCATTTTTTCTTTCAGCCCAGAGGCTGGACGGAATAAAATAATCTCATTACCCGTATGCTCAATATAAGGAGAATAGCAGAAACTCCTAATGCTGGCCATACATGTATTGATTGCGGAGACCCTCAAATGCCAGGGCAGTACAAACACCCCACAAATGACCCCATTTTGGAAAGAAGACACCCCAAGGTATTCGCTGAGGGGCATATTGAGTCCATGAAAGATTGAAATTTTTGTCTCAAGTTAGCGGAAAGGGAGATTTTGTGAGAAAGAACAAAAAAATAACAATTTCCGCTAACTTGTGGCAATTTTTTTTTCTATGAACTCGGCATTCCCCTCATTGAATACCTTGGGGTGTCTTCTTTCCAAAATGGGGTCACATGTGGGGTATTTATACTGCCCTGGATTTTTAGGGGCCCTAAAGCGTGAGAAGTCTGGGATCCAAATGTCTAAAAATGCCCCCCTAAAAAGAATTTGGGCCCCTTTGCGCATCTAGGCTGCAAAAAAGTGGCACACATGTGGTATCGCCGTACTCAGGAGAAGTTGGGGAATGTGTTTTGGGGTGTCATTTTACATATTCCCATGCTGGGTGAGATAAATATCTTGGTCAAATGCCAACTTTGAATAAAAAAATTGGAAAAGTTGTCTTTTGCCGAGATATTTATCTCACCCAGCATGGGTATATGCAAAATGACACCCCAAAACACATTTCCCTACTTCTTCTGAGTACGGTGATACCACATGTGTGACACTTTTTTGCAGCCTAGGTGGGCAAAGGGGCCCACATTCCAAAGAGCACCTTTAGGATTTCACAGGCCATTTTTTACAGATTTTGATTTCAAACTACTTTGCACGCATTTGGGCCCCTAAAATGCCAGGGCAGTATAACTACCCCACAAGGTACCCCATTTTGGATAGAAGACACCCCAAGGTATTTCATGATGGGCATAGTGAGTTTATGGAAGTTTTTATTTTTTGTCACAAGTTAGTGGAATATGAGACTTTGTAAGAAAAAAAAAAAAAAATCATCATTTTCCGCTAACTTGTGACAAAAAAAGTTCTATGAACTCACTATGCCCATCAGCGAATACCTTAGGGGTGTCTACTTTCCGAAATGGTGTCATTTGTGGGGTTTTTCTACTGTCTGGGCATTGTAGAACCTCAGGAAACATGACAGGTGCTCAGAAAGTCAGAGCTGCTTCAAAAAGCGGAAATTCAAATTTTTGTACCATAGTTTGTAAACGCAATAACTTTTACCCAAACTATTTATTTTTTACCCAAACATTTTTTTTTAATCAAAGACATGTAGAACTTGCAGGTCGGGGTTTTTTTGTTTTTCTTTCTGTCCTTTTTTTTTTTTTTTTTTTTTTTTTTTTGATTGATGTCTATTAGAACTGTATCTTGGAATGTCAGAGGGCTCGGGGAAAGGGTTAAAAGGCAAGCTATTATGGATGCAGTAAAAAGATACCTTCCAGCAATTATTTGTATAGTAGAAACTCATCTTACTAAAGAAACCCTGCGCCGTCTGACAACGGGATGGCACTCCCAATCTTATCACTCTACCTTTAGCGGATCTTCCAGGGGCGTTTCAGTCCTGATTCATAATTCTGTAGACTTTATCCTCATAAAATCCCATATAGATGACCAGGGTAGATTTATTTTCCTACACGGCAAGCTGCATGGCCAGTTACATTCTGGCTTTCTTCTATATACCCCCTCCATTTTCAATGTACCCCTTGACTCAGCTATTGCTCTTTGCTGAAAATAGATCAGAATGCCGGTTAATCCTGATGGGGGATTTTAATGCGGTTATGGACCCCAATAAGGATAGATTTACTTTAGATGTAGATCGGGGGAGGAACCCTTGTAACTCCTTGCTGCCCCAGTTCTCTTTAGAGGTAGGAGTGGTAGATATATGGGAACACCTCGGCGGAGGAAAGAGAGTATACTCCTGCGTCAGTGGGGGGGGAGAGCAATGTCTCGGATCGATCTAGCTCTCACCAATGAGAGCAACTTGAGCAATATCAGTAAGATTCGATATGGAGTAAGAACCGTTTCGGACCACTCACCCGTACTAGTTGAGGTTCGCACTGGGGAGAATAAGGATAGAAGGGGGCTAGGATTTAAGTTGAACCCATATTGGCTTACCATTATGGAGAATCCCCAGTCTATTACATTACTGATATCCTCCTTTTGAGAGGTGAATTTTCCCTCTGCTAACATCAACACAGTATGGGATGCCTTGAAAGCATATGTAAGAGGGGTCTTTGTAAGCGAGATTGCTGCAGCAAGGAGAACATTTAGGGGAAGAGAGGAGGAACTGGTTAAGATCGCTGTCTCTACAACTGAGCGTTTTACCAGCCAACCCACGGAACACAACAGGGAAGAGATGCAGAAGGCTAGCTGTTGCTTGGAGAAGTATTTAGTAGAGAAAGCAAATCATAGAGTATTCTTTAAGGGGCTTAAATATTTCTCGGAGTCCGGACGCCCTGGCAAGCTCTTAGCAAGAATAATCATACAACAAGATAGGAAAAATCTATTTATCACATCAATTCGTAACCTAGAGGGGGAAATTATAACAAATCCAGAGGGGATTAGGGATACCTTTCTACAATATTTTGCTCAGATATACAGACCCCCTCCTGGCATGACATCCAAACTGGCGACGCGGTTCTTGGAGAGGATCCCACTTTCTACTTTGAATGAAGCTCAAATAGAATTTTTGGAAGAGGAGTTGTCTCTTTCTGAGCTAAAGGAGGCTCTGGGGTCTATCTCGGGGAGCTCATCGCCAGGACTGGATGGCCTTCCATATGAAGTTTATCGTAAGTATGGTGAGACGCTCCTCCCCCAGTTACTTGAGGTGTTTTCCCAAGCGATACAGGGAGGGGGTTTACCATGCTCTATGATGGAGGCTCTTATTGTTTTAATTCCGAAAAAGGATAAAGACCCGGCAGAATTGAGCTCCTATAGACCAATTTCCTTATTAAATACCGATGTTAAGCTATTATCAAAAATTTTGGCTAGGAGGCTCTCGCGGGTTATATCCACTATTATCCATCCAGATCAAAATGGTTTTATGCCAAGAAGGGGCACCCATCATAACTTACATAGGCTATTTATGAATATTCAGTCCCCGGGGAGCGGTTTCCGCTCCATCCTGTCGTTGGATGCTACTAAAGCCTTCGACAGGGTGGAGTGGACCTTTCTCTGGGAGGTGATGAAAAAAATGGGCTTTGGCCCAAGATTCTTGGCGATGGTACAGCTCCTATATAACTCCCCAGCTGCTAGGATAAGGATCAATGATATGATAACAGAGAGCTTTATATTAGGAAGAGGTACCCGTCAGGGCTGTCCCCTCTCCCCCCTGTTATTTAATATTTACATTGAACCCTTAGCGGCTAGTATTAGGCAGGATCTGAGGGTGGCTGGTTTCGGCACAATGGGGAATTATGATCGAGTATCACTTTATGCAGACGATATTTTGATTTTTATGCATCAAACAGATACTACTCTTCCTCGCATAATGGACCTGGTTGGTCTTTTTTCCGGTCCTTCCGGTCTGGAGATCAACTGTAGATGAACTGCGGGGCGAACGGTATAACCAGCTAACGATCGCGGATTCAATAAAGTACCCGGGGATAACAGTTTCGGCCAAACCACAGGAATATCTACAACTCAATCTGCTTCCTCTGTTGATAAAGCTGAGGGCTAAAATCAAGATATGGCAAAAAATCCTGTCAGCAAGAGCCGATAGAATTTCATTAATAAAAATGGTAGTGCTGCCCCAGGTTCTTTATATCTTGCGCAACTCGCCTGTATGGATTGTAGATAAGTACTTCAGATTGATAGAGCGGATGCTTAATGATCTAATATGGGGGAAGAAGCGTGTGAGATTGAAGGTACTCTATTTTTCTATGCCCTATAATCGGGGAGGTCTTAACCTCCCCTATTTTAGGGGTTACTTTGTGGCCTCTCAACTCTGCTTGTTTAATGAGTGGGAAAATAGCCAGTTCTGCAGTAAGGTGGTGAAAGATTCAGGCTTTGCAGATTTTTTTACAGTACTTGAGTCTGACTATCTATTAAATGCACTAAAGGGGTATACACTCTTCTGCAGAATGGCTATAAAGTCCTGGCAAAATATAAGGAACTGGTGTGGAGCTGGGGCATCACTTATTTGCACTCCATTATGGCATAATTCAAAGCTTTTGAACTTAAACGACCTGAGTTGCAGCCAGTATTGGAGGACCAAGAATGTTCAGTACCTGCATCAAGTGGTCATTGGTAGACACATTTTGCCCCTTGCGGAATTAAAGCAAGGGGCAAATTTAGGTGAGGTGGCATGGTATGCATATTTTCAATTAAGGTCAGCACTTTCTAGCACTGCGAATCGCTATCTTCTTACTATAGATACTCCTGAATTTTTACATGATTTAATTTCTAAGAAAATTGTCACGAGAATTAAAGTATCTCACTGTAAGGCCCCTTTCACACGGGCGAGATTTCCGTGCGGGTGCGATGCGTGAGTTGAACGCATTGCACCCGCACTGAATCCTGACCCATTCATTTCTATGGGGCTGTTCACATGAGCGGTGATTTTCACGCAACACTTATGCGTTGCGTGAAAATCGCAGCATGTTCTATATTCTGCGTTTTTCACGTAACGCAGGTCCCATAGAAATGAATGGGGTTGCGTGAAAATCGCAAGCATCCGCAAGCAAGTGCGGATGCGGTGCGATTTTCACGCATGGGTTCTAGGTGACAGTCTATTCACTGTATTATTTTCCCTTATAACATGGTTATAAGGGAAAATAATAGCATTCTGAATACAGAATGCATAGTATAATAGTGCTGGGAGGGTTAAAAAAAATAAAAAAGTTAACTCACCTTATCCCCATGATCGCCTAGTTCCCGGTCGGTCTCTTCTTTAGCTGTGACTAAAGGACCTGTGGTGATGTCAGATCACATGCTCCATCACCATGGTGATGGACCATGTGATTGGAGCATGTGATCTGACATCACCAAAGGTCATTCAGCCCAAGCCCACAGCTAAAGAAGAGACCGACCGGGAACTACACGATCATGGGGATAAGGTGAGTTAACGTTTTTATTTTTTTTTAACCCTTCCAGCGCTATTGTACTATGCATTCTGTATTCAGAATGCTATTATTTTACCTTATAACCATGTTATAAGGGAAAATAATAGAATCTTCAGAACATCAATCCCAAGCCCGAACTTCTTTGAAGAAGTTCGGGTTTGGGTACCAAACATGCGCGATTTTTCTCACGCGAGTGCAAAACGCATTACAATGTTTTGCACTCGCGCGGAAAAATCGCGGGTGTTTCCGCAACGCACCCGCACATTTTTCCGCAACGCCCGTGTGAAACCAGCCTTATAGACACTTAATGAAAAGGTTTTTTTCTGATGTACAATTTAATATTTTGCACAAAATATATGTGACACCTATATGGTTATATAGGAGAGGACTTAGAACCTCCTCTGACTGCCCACGCTGCGGTGAATCCGAGGCAGATCATTTACATCTGTTTTGGGACTGCCCAAAGGTGAGCAGGTACTGGAGATCGGTTCAAACCAATCTGGCTCGCAAACTCAACATTGATGTTCCTTTTACTCCCAGGATATGGGTCCTGGAAGACTTATCGGAGGTCAACTACCAACCTACAAACGGCCGATTGTTGATTAAAGTATTGTTTCTGGCTAGGCTTCTCATCTCTAGAGCATGGTTTTGCTCCTCTGTTCCAGACTGTAATAATTGGCTGGGTCTGGTTGAGAAGGTGAAAAGTTACGAGAAGATCTTGCACAAACAACGAGGATCCTACTTAAAGTGGGATAAACTGTGGAAAGACCGGGATACGATTAACTAATTAGGAATTTTTTTATTTATTTATCATTTTTATTTTTATTTATTTTTATTTTTTTCGGTCTGCAAGGTGGGGGCGGGGGGGGGGGGGGGGTGGGGGGGTTTTGGGGAAGATCCAATTAGTCCGGCTTCTTTTTTGTACGCAATGTATTAGTGCAGAATGTGAGGTCATAATGGAGCATTGAAGTATCTTTAGAAATGTTGGGGGTTGGCAGGACTCACCGGCATCAGATATTGGTTAATTTTCTGACCTATCTAAAATATTGAGTAATACTCGGGTGAGGGTTCAGGGCTCGGGATCTTGGGGGGTCCGGGCATCGGGTGCGACCCGGGATGCGGCTTTTCCTCTTGGACATGAGTTTTAACTACAGGCAGTGATCTGACACGGGTGTGGTTTGGGTCCCACCATTTGTCTTTTCTTAATGAACTGGAGTCGGTGATGGGCTCTGCTCTTTTAATGAGACAGTGCTGGTTGGCTATGTTTTTCTCCTTAACTGCCGGAGATTGAGTGACATTTTGACTCGTGTCCTCTTTCCACGAGACACTGTGGTAAACCCATGCGAGCTATGCTTAAACAGGGCATCAATATTTAATCTAATTATACGGGGATGAGGCAGGAAATCCTGTGAGTGGGCTTTATACCACTGGGATAGAAGACTGCTGGACCCCCCTCTGCTTTCATTCGTTTTTACGGAAGTGTGCGATCAAAGATCGCTGTGAGCCTGCCCCGCACGGTGCATGTGAGCATCAGAGGATTCGCCACACGGGTGTTGATCCTGTCGGTGGTGCCTACTTATGTCTGAGGGAGGCCGTATGGGGTGTGTGTTCGCTGCTTGGCGGGCCGCCCGGGCCTCGGGCTTCTGTTCCCCCCCAGTACAGAGACAATAATATTAAATAAAGATGTCTTTCTTTATCGCTAAAGTTCTTGATGCCGGGTGGGCCCTGCTTTCTTCCCAGGCAGTGAGACCTTTATTTGATTTAGCTAATATGCATATAATTATGGGTACCTTCATGAAATTATATTTAATCATGGTTAAAAAACCAGAACTGATGGACTTTTGGATTTTATAGCACTGTAAATGGAATATTGGTATGCATTTTTTGTATGATAATTAAAAAATAAAAGTTTATATAAAAAAAAAAAAGACATGTAGAACAATAAATTTAGCGAAAAATTTATATATGGATGTCGTTTTTTTAAAAAAAAAATTACAACTGAAAGTGAAAAATTTCATTGTTTTGCAAAAATTTTGTTAAATTTCGATTAATAACAAAAAAAGTAAAAATATCCGCAGCAATGAAATACCACCAAATGAAAGCTCTATTAGTGAGAAGAAAAGGAGGTAAAATTCATTTGGGTGGTAACTTGCATGACCGAGCAATAAACGGTGAAAGTAGTGTAGTGCAGAATCGTAAAAAGTGGTCTGGTCATTAAGGGTGTTTAAGCTAGAGGGGCTGAGGTGGTTAAAAATCCATCCCCTAGGTGGGGGTTGGATGCAACATTCTCTGCATATGCTGGGGGTTCAGCTATTGCTTTTGGTACTTTTTTCTTTAGTTATGGCCTTCCGCAATATTTCCTGACATGTTAACTTGGGGTTAGTTTTACACTGTAGGACTATTTGTAATTGGAAGATGTTTATCCCACGAAACTACGTCAACCAACAGGTTCGACTTTGGGTTAATCATAAGGGTGTTATTCACTGATATATCAGGATGAATACCGGTATTCATCCTTTAACCCGCTACATAGGGATCTGGACTTCTCTGCAGGGGAGCCACCAGGCTTCTAAGTCTTGCAAAGTCACTGATGCATAGCACCAAAGGATCAGGCAAAACAAGAACAGGCCAAGGGCAGGCAGAGTATATGAGAATCCGTGAAAACATGTCTGAGGTCAAAGCAAGCAGCTAAGGGTCAATACAGTAATCAGACATGGGTCAAGTCAGGCAACAGAGAGTCAAAATCCAGAAATCAGGCACAAGTTGGTACATGGACGGATCATCTGAATATGAGAAGAGTGTAATGATCCATTCTGTCCTGGAAGTAAAAATGCACATCACATCCCAAACCCATGTCTATACCCACCATCATAAAGCATTTGCACAACACTGGGTTGTGAGTCAAATGCCCAGCTACAGGTGTTCTATTGACCTCACACCACCTCTCTCATAGGCTGTCATGGTGCACAAGAAAAAGGATGGAATAAAGGTCTATCCTTTTCAGCAATAATTCCCAGTTTTGTATTTTGCAACAATAGGAATCAGTGGAACAGCCATTTCTCCAAAGTGTTCCAGAAGCTGTTTTCAATAGGACGGCGGGCTGCATATTGTTCATGTTACTGTGAGCAGCGTACGTGGCCAAAAGTGCTGCCATGGTCTGCAGCATCTCTGTACTTGTCTCCAATCAAGAAAATCTGGTTGGAAATTGCAAAGGGAGCTGCCAGCAGCGGATCTTAATGTTGTGTGTGCCCAAGTGCATTCAGCATGGCAGAACATTCCTCACACATCCAATAATAACCTCATTGAAGGTGTGTAAGTGTGTGTATTTCTACCTGTGGACCTCATACTCAATAATAACTTGAGATGTTTTGAATATTTTGTCCATTCTTCATAATTTTTATCAGCATATGTATTAATCCTCTGATTTCTATAATTCCACAACTTTTCCTTCTTGTGGTGTTATTTCATTGTTGAGGTGTGTATTTATTTCAGAATGAAGCAAATTGCTATGGCCCTGATTTAGCATGCCTTCACTCCATTATTCTGACTGCAAAAAGTCGCATATTAGGGCTATTGTGACTTTTTGCATGGACCTGGTTAGCTATGTTAATGAGTTTCACTCCAGATTTACTTTTTTTTTTTAAAACGTTGCAAAAAAAGTTGCACTTTCACTCCAGTATCAGAGTGATGTAGAAAAACTGGAGTAATGTTTTCTAGACAGAAGTGTTAGATTTAAGGATGAGACAAATTTGTCAAATAATGTACATTTGATAAATATTGCATAAAATACAACAACACAAACTCAAGCAAAACTGCCTTCAAATATTCCCCTCATGATAAATGTTCCCCTCTATTCCTGAAGACAGTCAGTGCAGTTCAGTAAAGGAGTGGTCGGCCAGAGAGTATCGTGTTTCTTGGATCGATCATGGTCGTGTGCATGAGCCCTTATAAGCCCAATGAAAAATGTTTAGATGGAAGAAAAAAATTATCTCTTCAAAGGAAAAACCTTCATATATTTTTTTTTTCAATCATATTCATTACATGGAATTTTGGCATAGATCCTGTTAAAATTAACTTTTTGTTTTAAAAATCACAATCATATTAATCATAACTTTTGATAAATAATAGATGTAGTCCAGTGAATTGGGAGTGTAACCTTCATATTTGGAATTTTTTCATTCTTTTTAATTTTTATTTATTTCTGCAAATACAGTATATACAATGAAAATTCAGAAGAAAAATAAATTACTTTAAGTATTAATAATCAGTCATAGCCACAGAACTGCTTACATTTCTCATTCCTGATTGGAATGTCTACATTGGCATTTTTTTTATGCATAACACATGTATACATATACATACATAATATATTGGAACAATGCTAGTTTTTCTAGCAGAAATTTCCAAATCAGTCTTGTTTTTGTGTTGAATAAAATTAAATTCGGCTTTTGTTTATGACTGGGTGGACACTGAGCTTGCATAGGTGTTGAAGCCTAGCTGCAACTCCACCGCTACAACCCAGCCTAAATGTTTTTTCTGGGCTTTTACTATTCATGATCTATCCTCGGGATAGGTCATCAATATCAGATCGGTGAGATTTTAACACTTTGCATTCCTGCTGATCAGCTGTATGAGGAGACGTGCACAGTGCTCACATGCTGTCCCCCTTCTCTCTTACTGTCCACTGCTGCTGTGTATGGTAAAGACCATAGACAGCAGCAGCAGACAGGAAGAGAGAAGAGATAAGGCACATGCGCAATGTGCATACCGTTTCCTCATACAACTGAACAGCGGGGGTGCCGGGTGTCGGACCATCGCCAATCTGATATTGATGACCTTTCACAAGGATAGATCATCAATAGTAAAAGCCCGGACAACCTCTTTAAAATACAAAATGTGATTCAATGGAGCTTATCTGTGTGTGACTTGACTAGTGATGAGCGGCAGGGGAAATATTCGAATTCGTGATATTTTGCGAATATTTGGGCGAATATTCTCCATATATTCGCAAATTCGTTATCTACAGTCATTATATTCTTGATTGTGGAAATCGGCAATTGAAAAATTTGCATTGCGAAAATTCGCATTACGAAAATTCGCAATCAACACTACTCCTAAAGTCAAAGATATTGCAGTCTTCTCATTGGCCCACAGGCTAGAATCAGTGAGAGATAATGTGTACTAATTTAAAAAAAGTCTCGAATATTTGCAATTCCGAATATATATCACTATATTCTAAATATTAGCGAATTCTTGAAGTGCCAATATTCACGATAAAAATTTGCAATTCTAATATTCGTGATCAACACTAGACTTGACTACCCAGCTGCTGTTTCCACATGGATTTTGCACCAATCCTATGTCATGGCACCCCTTATTTGCACTCTATTTCAATCTGCATGAAAAAAATCCACTCCCATATGAGCGTCCATATATTGCCCTTGGAAACAAGAGGATGCAGCACACAGAAAGGTTTTGGCACAGTATACCTTCTAAAAACAGCATGAATTTTAAGCTATATGAAGATACCCTTACACGTATCTCACTGCCTAAAGGTCATTTAATGAAATTATGAGACTCTGAGGACCCTGCAGTCTGCCTTAAGGAACAATTTAATGATATGTATGGCTATTTTATATTCAAATACATTTCAGGAGTACAAAGTTAAGGGCAATTAGGATCAAGATATGGTGATTTTTTTTGAAAAGTGGTTGCTATGTTGTCATAACAACCGAAATGTGTTTCCCCTAGATTATTGTCTGAGCTTTGATTATCTCTATCCGCTTTAATCTTTGTAGACTTGTCATGTGTCATACAATTGCCAAACAATGTTAAAAAAACAGGGAGGAAAACCAGTCCATGTATCATCCCAAATGCAATAACAAGAAATATGATCTTAAAAAATGTTCGGAAAATGTAACTCTCAGCTGCAGAAAGAGCTATCACACCCAAGATGGTGGATACAGCCCCCTGTACTATAGGATAACCCAGAGAATGTAAAGCATCAATCACCCTTTCATTTACTTTGGTTTTGAGATTGGAGACATAAGCATATGTAATGTGAGCAGAAAAGTCTACAGAGAATCCAATGCAGATGACAAGGTTGATCATGGAGATGGAATCTAAGTTAACATCCCAATAAGCCATGAAACCAGTAACACCCACTATGATAGAAGCTATGGTGAATGTCACCCACAAGGAGCACAGAGGGTTTGGAATTAGGAGGAGCGAGATCACAAGCATGGCACCTGCAGCAACAGCAACATTCTGTATGGTGTTCTCTATGATTACAGCATATTGGTCAAAATATATAAATGCTGGATGATATACAAGAAGCGGGATCTCACAGCTCTTTGCTGTGTCCCTGACTTGGTTTAACATGTCTCTCTCATCCACTGCTGAAGTAACATTTACCGTCTGTATGAAGAAACGAGAAGCTCTTATAGCTCCTGACTGAATGTCCACGTCTTGTTTAAAATCTGGAAATCCCCTAAACAATATTGACAAATGATCAATAAAGTTGCTCTTGTCACTAATGTTCAAGTTCATCTGGTTAGCCATCCCTCTGTATGCATTCAACCAGGACTCTGAGAAAGACTCACTAACGTAGGAGTTATTTATAAACGACTCCAGGCACCTGTCAATTTTACTCTGGACATCGGAATCCCAGTATGAAACCTCCTCAGTCACCACAACCATAACTCTAGGACCATATTCTGAAAAATATAAATCATCATTGTCATAGAAGGAACGAACATAAGAACTATCAGTAGCTAAATTCCTTAGATCAATCCCTTCCTGAACCTGAAAACACCCATAAATACTGCTGGCCAGATATCCCGCATAAAGAAATCCAACAAGGACCTTAGTCCAGATGTTTGTTAGGAATGGGCCATAATACTTATGAAAAAAACTAGTCATGGGGTGGATCAATCTCTTTGCCAGTGATTTGGCTGTACCCTCCTCCAACACAACACATGTTATAAGCTAATGAACGATTGTCATCTTTTTCTTCTGTCAACTTCTTACATATGAACCAGTGCCTGTTATTCTCCTCTCTTCTACCATTAAGAGCTAAGAAAGCCCCAAAGCAGGTGACGTTATACAGGAAACAGAACAAGATGGCCGTCCCAGTGTATATACAGAATGACTGCACTGACCGGAAAGAGGTCAGAATTCCAATGTAGAAAGCTAGAACATCTGTGAGTGTTGTGATTGTTATGGAAACAGCAGCTTCAGAGTACGTTTCCGCCATTCTTTCTTCAACTTTATCTTTTACTTTAGTTTGTTGCCAGCTTGAAATCATAATGAACATGTCGTCCACCCCGACACCTGGAAGCACCAATAGTAATAGCAATAATAAATTTCTTTAAATCTAATAAATATTCAATGAAGTTTTCAAAGATAAAATGATTTTTTTTTAAACAAAAAGCAATAATTGATTTTGCAATAATTAAAGAATTCACAGATACTGAGTTCCCTTTTCTGGAAGTATATACATTTATTACTGAATATGCTACCTTAAAGAGGACCTTTTATGTTTTTTTATTTTTTAAACTGAATACCTTATGTAGTAGTCCACTAACTGCTGAGTTATTTTTTCTTATAGACCCCTCTTTTGTTTCTTTGGTGCCCAATATGTAAATGACTACAATCGGTACAGGGAGGAGAAGATCACAGATCTCCTCAGTGGGTGTCTCCTTCTCCCTGGCTGTGACGCTGTCCAATTGCAGCGGACTACTCCACTGCCAGGGAGAATACGAGACGGGAACAGACTATGTAAGCGAGTATAGTTGTAACTGTCACGTTCACACACACACAGGGGGAAGGATAGTGACCACTGCGCTCCACCCTTACCCCTAGCCCTGCCTACTTGCCTCACGAGTCCTGATGACAGGGGACAACTGGACGACAGTCCCTTGCTTAGGATATGTGCAGGGAAGACAGACAAGTAGAGTTGAGCGAAAACCTGGATGTTCGGGTTCGAGAAGTTCGGCCGAACTTCCCGAAAATGTTCGGGTTCGGGATCCGAACTCGACCCGAACTTCGACCCGAACCCCATTGAAGTCAATGGGGACCCGAACTTTTCAGCACTAAAAAGGCTGTAAAATAGCCCAGGAAAGGGCTAGAGGGCTGCAAAAGGCAGCAAAATGTAGTTAAATCCCTTGCAAACAAATGTGGATAGGGAAATGAATAAAAAAAAATATATATATTTACCAATATCAATTGGAGAGGTCCCATAGCAGAGAATCAGGCTTCATGTCATAGCAGAGAATCAGGCTTCATGTCACCCAACACTGGAACAGGCCACTGTCAGAAATTTTTAGGCCCCGGCACCCAGACAGAGGAGAGAGGTCCCATAGCAGAGAATCAGGCTTCATGTCACCCACCACTGGAACAGGCCACTGTCAGATATTTTTAGGCCCCGGCACCCAGACAGAGGAGAGGTTCATTCAACTTTGGGTTGCCCCGCAATATAATGGTAAAATGAAAAAAAAAAGAAAAAAAAAAAGAGGATTGAATGAGGAAGTGCCCTGGAGTACAAGAATATATGGTTAAGGGGAGGTAGTTATAAATGTCTAATCTGCACAAGGGATGGACAGGTCCTGTGGGATCCATGCCTGGTTCATTTTTATGAATGTCTGCTTGTCCACATTGGCTGTAGACAGGCGGCTGCGTTTGTCTGTAATGACGCCCCCTGCCGTGCTGAATACACGTTCAGACAAAACGCCGGCCGCCAGGCAGGCCAGCACCTCCAAGGCATAAAAGGCTAGCTCTGGCCACGTGGACAATTTGGAGACCCAGAAGTTGGGGCCGAACCATCAGTCAGTACGTGGAGGGGTGTGCACAAGTACTGTTCCACCATGTTAGTGAAATGTTGCCTCCTGCTAACACGTTCCGTATCAGGTGGTGGTGCAGTTAGCTGTGGCGTGTTGACAAAACTTTTCCACATCTCTGCCATGCTAACCCTGCCCTCAGAGGAGTTGGCCGTGACACAGCTGCGTTGGAGACCTCTTGATCCTCCTCTGCCTTCGCCTTGGGCTTCCACTTGTTCCCCTGTGACATTTGGGAATGCTCTCAGTAGCGCGTCTACCAAAGTGCGCTTGTACTCGAGCATCTTCCTATCACGCTCCAGTGCAGGAAGTAAGGGGGCACATTATCTTTGTACCGGGGATCCAGCAGGGTGGCCACCCAGCAGTCCGCACACGTTAAAATGTGGGCAACTCTGCTGTCGTTGCGCAGGTACTGCAGCATGTAGTCGCTCATGTGTGCCAGGCTGCCCAGAGGCAAGGACAAGCTGTCCTCTGTGGAAGGCATATCGTCATCGTCCTGCGTTTCACCCCAGCACCAGTGATGGGCCCGAGCTGCGTTGGGTGCCACCCCGCTGTGAACATGCTTCATCCTCATCCTCCTCCACCTCCTCCTCATCCTCGTCGTCCTCCAGTAGTGGGCCCTGTCTGGCCACATTTGTACCTGGCCTCTGCTGTTGCAAAAAACCTCCCTCTGAGTCACTTCTAAGAGACTGGCCTGAAAGTGCTAAAAATGACACCTCTTCCTCCTCCTCCTGGGCCACCTCCTCTTCCATCATCGCCCTAAGTGTTTTCTCAAGGAGACATAGAAGTGGTATTGTAACGCTGATAACGGCGTCATCGCCACTGGCGATGTTGGTGGAGTACTCAAAACAGCGCAACAGGGCACACAGGTCTCGCATGGAGGCCCAGTCATTGGTGGTGAAGTGGTGCTGTTCTGCAGTGTGACTGACCCGTGCGTGCTGCAGCTGAAACTCCACTATGGCCTGCTGCTGCTCGCACAGTCTGTCCAGCATGTGCAAGGTGGAGTTCCACCTGGTGGGCACGTCGCATATGAGGCAGTGAGCGGGAAGGCCGAAGTTACGCTGTAGCGCAGACAGGCGAGCAGCGGCAGGATGTGAATGCCGGAAGCGCGCACAGACGGCCCACACTTTATGCAGCAGCTCTGACATGTCGGGGTAGTTGTGAATGAACTTCTGCACCACCAAATTCAGCACATGCACCAGGCAAGGGATGTGCGTCAAACCGGCTAGTCCGCACACCACCAGGCCTGACTTGAGGCTCACCGGCAGCAACCACTCGTCGGTCTGTTGTTCAATACTCCTGCATGGTGTGGGCCTGTCCCCCAAACATATGAGTTTCAGAATGATGTTTACCCCGGGCTGTGCTGAAGTTGGTGGTGAAGGTGTGTGGCTGACTGGATGAACAGGTGGAAGAAGAAGAGGAGGAAGCCAAGTAGGAGGAGACGGCTACAGGAGGCAAAGAATGATGCCCTGCGATCCTTGGCGGCGGAAGGACGTGCGCCAAACAGCTCTCAGCCTGGGGCACAGCCGCCACTACATTTACCCAGTGTGCAGTTAGGGAGATATAGCGTCCCTGGCCGTGCTTACTGGTTCACGTATCTGTGGTTAGGTGGACCTTGCCACAGATGGCGTTGTGCAGTGCACACTTAATTTTATCGGATACTTAGTTGTGCAGGGAAGGCACGGCTCTTTGGAGAAGTAGTGGCGGCTGGGAACAACATACTGTGGGACAGCAAGCGACATGAGCTGTTTGAAGCTGTCTGTGTCCACCAGCCTGAATGACAGCATTTCATAGGCCAGTAGTTTAGAAATGTTGGCATTCAGGGCCAGGGATCGAGGGTGGCTAGGTGGGAATTTACGCTTTCTCTCAAATGTTTGCGAGATGGAGAGCTGAACACTGCCATGTGACATGGTGGAGATGCTTGGTGACGTAGGTGGTGGTGTTGGTGGTACATCCTCTGTTTGCTGGGCGGCAGGTGCCAACGTTCCTCCCGAGGCGGAGGAAGAGGTCGAGGTGGCAGCAGCAGATGAGGTAGCAGGGGAGCCTGAGTGAGTTCATTGTTTTTAAGGTGTTTACTCCACTGCAGTTCGTGCTTTGCATGCAGATGCCTGGTCATGCAAGTTGTGCTAAGGTTCAGAACGTTAATGCCTCGCTTCAGGCTCTGATGGCACAGCGTGCAAATCACTCGGATCTTGTCGTCAGCACATTGTTTGAAGAACTGCCACGCCAGGGAACTCCTTGAAGCTGCCTTTGGGGTGCTCGGTCCCAGGTAGCGGTGGCCAGTAGCAGGCGAACTCTCTTGGCGACGGGTGTTCTGCTTTTGCCCCCTGCTCCCTCTTTTGCTACGCTGTTGGCTCGGTCTCACCACTGCCTCTTCCTCTGAACTCTGAATGTCAGTGGCCCGACCTTCATTCCATGTGGGGTCTAGGACCTCATCGTCCCCTGCATCATCTTCCACCCAGTCTTCCTCCTTGACCTCCTGTTCAGTCTGCACACTGCAGAAAGACGCAGCAGTTGGCACCTGTGTTTCATCATCATCAGAGACATGCTGAGGTGGTATTCCCATGTCCTCATCATTAGGAAACATAAGTGGTTGTGCGTCAGTGCATTCTATGTCTTCCACCGCTGGGGAAGGGCTAGGTGGATGCCCTTGGGAAACCCTGCCAGCAGAGTCTTCAAACAGCATAAGAGACTGCTACATAACTTGAGGCTCAGACAGTTTCCCTGATATGCATGGGGGTGATGTGACAGACTGATGGGCTTGGTTTTCAGGCACCATCTGCAGAAGACTGGGTGGGAGATAATGTGAACGTGCTGGATCCACTGTCGGCCACCCAATTGACTAATGCCTGTACCTGCTCAGGCCTTACCATCCTTAGAACGGCATTGAGGCCCACCAAATATCGCTGTAAATTCAGGTGGCTACTGGGACCTGAGGTAGTAGGTTCACTAGGACGCGTGGCTGTGGCAGAACGGCCACGTCCTTTCCCAGCACCAGAGGGTCCACTAACACCACCACGACCATGTCCGCGTCCCTTACTAGATGTTTTCCTTATTGTTTCCGTTCACCACAATAAGAAAAAAATTATTTGTCCCAATGTATTGAATTCAAATTCAGGCCTTTTTTTACAGGCACCTAACACTATTTGGCTATCTATTTAGGTACCGTATTACACTAATACAGGCACAGCAGTAACCACAGATTTAGCTGAATATAAATTGTAGGCCTAGTATTTAGGCCCTGGATGACAGGTATCCCTTTTACGGACAGAATTAGACTTGGAAATGCACGGTGGCATGTGAAGTTATTGAGGATGACCCTATCAGCACCTTCAATGTAATATACCCTTTTATGGATAGATTTAAACTTGGCCTGCTACAGCAGAAACCACTGATTTATGGAATTGCTAATTTGGCAATTGAATTTCAAACAAGAACAAAATATATCCTTTGTCAGACAGCAGACAGTATTACAATTGGCTAGCCACAGCTGAAACACCAGATTTAGGGTACTGCTATTTTGGCAATTGTATTTCACCCCTCAATAAAATAGCAAGCACAGCCAAGCCCCTGATGTAGGATATAGCAAAAAAAAAAAACAACACACACTATTGATGGTTAAATGTACTTGGTGGCAGCTTGTGCTGGCGCACCACAAGACACAAAATGGTCGCCGATCACCCCAGAAAAAAGTAACAGAAAAATGGTCTGGAAAGCCTAAAAACAATGAGCAATTAACTAGCAGACGTTGAATGATACACAGCTGTAGATCGATCACTTCATTAAGTGTTTTTGATGAGTGAATCCCTGCCTAATCTCGCCCTAACAGCAGCAGCTGCATCCTCTCCCTACACTGATCAGAGCAGAGTGACGTGCAGCGCTACGTGATTCCAGCTTAAATAGAGGCTGGGTCACATGCTGCACTGGCCAATCACAGCCATGCCAATAGTAGGCATGGCTGTGATGGCCTCTTGGGGCAAGTAGTATGACGCTTGTTGATTGGCTGCTTTGCAGCCTTTCAAAAAGCGCCAAGAAAGTGCCGAACACCGAACCCAAACCTAAACCCAGACTTTTACGTAAATGTTCGGGTTCGCTATACAGCTCGGGTTCGCTCATCCCTACAGACAAGACAAAATACGGAACGTGAACAGACCGGGTAAGAACCAAGAGAGCTACGCAGTACAAAGGGTTAAGCAAAGAATGGTCAGAAGAAGCCGGGGTCAAATACCAGGAAAGTAGAGAAGTATCAGGAGTCAGCAAAGAGTAGTCAGATGGGAGCCAAGGTAACAATACCAGGAGGGATGCGCAGTACAGGAGGAGCAGGCAAAGGATCGTCAGGGAACAGGATCAGGTGAGTATTCAGTAGTCCAACAAATAGCCAGGAACCTAGAATTAACAGGCAACCTGTGGCCAGCAGGCTGCATATATTTATAGTGGGGTCTGAGGGTCATGTGACGTGGCCAGCGTCACATGACCGACAGACAAGTCGAGCACCGAGTGATCAGCTAGGCGCTCAAGGCAGACCTAGGAGCAGGGAGCCTCCCAGCTAGCAAAGCTGCCCTTGGAACAAGGCCAAACACAGATCCTCGCTCCCGAAGCTAAGCAGCAGGTCTGCTGTTGATGGGAGACCAAGTGCGCCTTTGGTGCCCCGTGACAATAGTACTTGATAAACAGCATATGACTAAAACATGCTTAGAAAGCATCTTAACCCATTCCCGACCAGCACCATACTAGCAGGGTCTTGTTCTCGACCGGCGATAATGCTGGTTGCGGACATTTAACACTTTGGATGTCGTGGTTAATCCTAAATGGCATCCCAGCATGTGAAAACCCAGAAGTCAGCTGTGACAGGTCTCCACAGGAAACTAGCAAATTTATTAGTCTATTAGAACAACTATCTAATGATTGCTTATTATAGTTCCATATGGGAACCATAAAAAGTGCAAAAGTAAAGTTTTTAAAAACAAAAAAAAATTTAATACAAACCGGAGTCCAAAAAAGTTGGGATACTAAACAAATTGTGAATAAAAACTGAATGCAATGATGTGGGGATGGCAAATGTCAATATTTTATTTGTAATAGAACGTAGATGACAGATCAAACGTTTAATCCGAGTAAATGTATCATTTTAAAGGAAAAATACGTTGATTCAAATTTTCACGGTGTCAACAAATCCCCAAAAAGTTGGGACAAGTAGCAAAAAGAGGCTGGAATAAGTAAATTTGAGCATAACGAAGAGCTGGAAGACCAATTAACACTAATTAGGTCAATTGGCAACATGATTGGGTATAAAAAGAGCTTCTCAGAGTGGCAGTGTCTCTCAGAAGCCAAGATGGGTAGAGGATCTCCAATTCCCACAATGTTGCGCAGAAAGATAGTGGAGCAATATCAGAAAGGTGTTAACCAGCGAAAAATTGCAAAGACTTTGCATCTATCATCATCAACTGTGCATAACATCATCCGAAGATTCAAAGAATCTGGAACAATCTCTGTGCGTAAGGGTCAAGGCCGTAAAACCATACTGGATGCCCGTGATCTCCGGGCCCTTAAACGACACTGCACCACAAACAGGAATGCTACTGTAAAGGAAATCACAGAATGGGCTCAGGAATACTTCCAGAAACCACTGTCAGTGAACACAATCCACCGTGCCATCCACCGTTGCCAGCTGAAACTCTACAGTGCAAAGAAGAAGCCATTTCTAAGCAAGATCCACAAGCTCAGGCGTTTTCACTGGGCCAGGGATCATTTAAAATGGAGTGTGGCAAAATGGAAGACTGTTCTGTGGTCAGACGAGTCACGATTCGAAGTTCTTTTTGGAAATCTGGGACGCCATGTCATCCGGACCAAAGAGGACAAGGACAACACAAGTTGTTATCAACGCTCAGTTCAGAAGCCTGCATCTCTGATGGTATGGGGTTGCATGAGTGCGTGTGGCATGGGCAGCTTGCATGTCTGGAAAGGCACCATCAATGCAGAAAAATATATTCAGGTTCTAGAACAACATATGCTCCCATCCAGACGTCATCTCTTTCAGGGAAGACCCTGCATTTTTCAACAAGATAATGCCAGACCACATTCTGCATCAATCACAACATCAGGAGAAGGATCCGGGTACTGAAATGGCCAGTCTGCAGTCCAGATCTTTCACCTATAGAGAACATTTGGCACATCATAAAGAGGAAGGTGCAACAAAGAAGGCCCAAGACGATTGAACAGTTAGAGGCCTGTATTAGACAAGAATGGGAGAGCATTCCTATTTCTAAACTTGAGAAACTGGTCTCCTCGGTCCCCAGACGTCTATTGAGTGTTGTAAGAAGAAGGGGAGATGCCACACAGTGGTGAAAATGGCCTTGTCCCAACTTTTTTGGGATTTGTTGACACCATGAAATTATGATTCAATATATTTTTCCCTTAAAATGGTACATTTTCTCAGTTTAAACTTTTGTTCCGTGATTTATGTTCTATTCTAAATAAAATATTAGAAGTTGGGGCCTCCACATCATTGCATTCAGTTTTTATTCACGATTTGTATAGTGTCCCAACTTTTTTGGAATCCGGTTTGTATGAAATGTGCGAAAACGCACATACTATAAAAAATTTAAATATTTTGCCCATACGGCAAATGGCGAAATGAAAACAAAACTTCAAAACGGTAGATTTGCCATTTTTGATTGCTTCATTTCCCACAAAAAAATTAAATAAATAGTGATCAAAAAGTTGTACACACGCCAGAATGGTATCCATGAAAAGTATAAGTCAGCCCCTAAACTGATTTGTTTTCAAGGTTTTTTATTATTCTATCAGAATCAAAACGCAAGAAAAACTACACACATATAAGGTATAGCCAGATTTGTACTGACCTGGAGAATGTAAATAAAAACCTGCAAAACTATGTCGGAATTGCTTTTTTTCCCCCAATTCCACCCCCAATTTATCCTGCTTCCCACTACATTATATGCAAAATGAAATAGTGGCAACGAAAAGTACAATATGTTTCGTAAAAAACAAGCCCTCTTACGGCAATGTGAATGGAAAAATTAAAAAGTTAAGGCTCTGGGAGTACAGGGAGCACAAAACGAAAACGCAAAAATGAAAAAACCTCTGGGGTAAAAAGGGTTAAGGGAAAATTTCTTTTAACCATATTCATTTGGGATTTTACTATTGTTAATGTATGTGGTATTGCCATGGCTAGATTAGAAGTCCACTTTAGACAGGTCTATAGACATAAAGTTGGCAGATCTGATCTGTTTTTGCTGGCTTAAAAATACTTTTCATCCTCAAATCCCCCTGTGGAAACAAGGGATATGCTGCCATCAATAATGTTATCAACAATCATAATTACTAGTAAATACTTTTTGATTGGCTAGCCTTCCTTTAAATGTTTATGTTTTCTGCTCTTTTGTTGTTGGGTATAGTGTGAACAAACACACTTTAATGAATAGTTAAACGGCCCTAATAAGAGCCATTGTTTATGATTTTGTCTTCATTTAAGCTTTAGTTTTTCTCCAGTTTTCAATTTTTCAATTTTCTATTTTTTCTTCTTTCCTCCACCAGTTGGGTTATTTGTGACCTCCTTCCTTTGTGTTTGGTGATGCAGGAGACATACTGTAATTTGAACTTTTTCCATAAAGCTTTCTAATAACTTCATGGTATTATCATACATTTGATAAATTAAGAAAAATTATGATAAAAAAAAAAAAAAATCAAAGTTTAGGCTATAATATGGTGTGGTATATTTAATTGATATAGTATATTAATATTTTATAATTATACTGTAGTAGACAGTACTAAAATACGTATAAACTGTAGCTCTTGAATGAACCCAATTCATGTTCTTTGTAGTACAGTTGTACACTATTACTATGGTAAAGTAGGACAGTACAACTTTTCATTAATACAAATGGTGATATACTGTATATCTATCTATCTATCTATCTATCTATCTATATATAGCCAAATAAGTAATAGTATATCTATCTATCTACATATACACTATATATTGCGATATTTTACAAAAGGGGCAAGCAGATTAGGAGTGGGGAAGATGTGGACGGATGTGTGGAGAAAGGTTGCTGAGGAGGATCGGGCATAGTGCAGTGTACTGTACAAGCAGGGATACCCAGAGGAGCCATGCTATAAAGACACAGAAAGCAGGGACAAATACTACCATATGATACTGCAGTTTCATGCATGCGCCATCTGCTGTTTACCCAATTTGCACCCTGAATTTTCTCACTACTCTTTTTATGCACTTCGTTAGTTAATGAAACAGGATATCGCTCTGCACTCACTCGATTCTACTGTGATCGCTAGCGCTGCTACATCTGTAATAAGAGAAGTTATCTGCTGTCAGATATTTAAATAGTGGAATGTCAATTAAGTACCTCCAACAAAAATCGAGATGTATGTTCAAAGTTGGAAATTAGTCACGATTTAACGCTCAGCGCTCATAAATAAAGACCAGGTTTCAAAAAATAGTCTGGTCACTTTGTCTTTATCAGCAATGGTGTGTGGCCAATACATTTTAAACAAAAACATTAAATTGGAGTGGACTAAACACCATTCTTAAAGGGGTTGTCCGGGTTCAGAGCTGAACCCGGACATACCCTTATTTTCACCCCGGCAGCCCTCCTGAGCCTGGCATCGGAGCATCTCATGCTCCGATGCGCTCCCGTGCCCTGCGCTAGATCGCGCAGGGCACAGGCTCTTGTGTTTACAATAACACACTGCCAGGCGGTAACTTCCGCCCAGCAGTGTGTTCGGTGACGTCACCGGCTCTGAGGGGCGGGCTTTAGCTCTGCCCTAGCCGTTTTACTGGCTAGGGCAGAGCCAAATCCCGCCCATCAGTGCAGGTGACGTCACCGGGGTTCCTGTCAGCCCCATAGAGAGCCCCGGTACGTCACCGGAACTCAGAAAAATGCCTTTGCCCTGCGCGATTTAGCGCAAGGCAAAGGAGAGCATCGGAGCATGAACTGCTCCGATGCTCATGTCAGGGGGGCTGCCGGGGTGAAAATGGAGGGATGTCCAGGTTCAGCTCTGAACCTGGACAACCCCTTTAATACGTCAGCCACAAGTATATTAGATATCTAAAAACTTACCAAGAATGAGAAATGGAGCATTTGCAACAGTAATGACAAAGGGCACTCCACATAGCAACAGTAGGCCAAAACTAGACAGAACTGCCAATCCAGATGAAATGACTCCAAACCCAGCCACCCAAGTTTTGTTCCTCACAGAATCAAACCTGCAAGTAAATATAATCAGAAATGTAAATATTTAAATGGTGAAAACAAACAACTAAGCTGTGTGCTATTAAGGCTGCCCATACATGGTCAGATGTTGATCAGGTTTTCAGAAGATGCAGTTTTGAAGCTAAAACCAGGTGTGGATCACAAAGGGAGAGAAAACCTAAAGGTCAGATTCTACTTCTCATCTAAAAAAACTGATTATCTATGGGCAGCCTTAAGTATTAAAGGAGTTTATAATGCATTAAAGTGTTTTTCCAAGTGTCCTTTATTAATGACCTAACCTCTGGATAGGTCATTATTATCTGACCGTTGGGGTCTGACACCCGGCACCTCGCTGGTCAATTCTTTGAGAAGGCATCGGTGTTCACAGTAGCACCGTGACCTCACCAAGCACAGTTCCGTACATTGTATAGCGGCTGTGCTTGGTATCACAGCACAGCCCTTTTCACCTCAGTGGGGCTGAGCGACGCCTAGGCCATGTGAACGATGAACATGACATCACACGGCCTAGGAAAAGCTGGAGAAGGCCGCAGTGCTACTGTGAGTGCTGCTGCCTCAAACACCTGGTTGGTGGGATTCCCAGGTGTTGGATCCCCACCAATTAGATACTGATTACGTATCTGCTTGGAAAACACCTTTAAATACATAATTGTATCCATGTGATTAGAGATGAACAAATCAAGTCTATAGAATACAACTTCGACCTGAGTTTTTAAAAACATTTGTTAATCCATAGAATTGTTATAATTTTTGCTTGGAACAGATTTATAAGTGATTTCAAAACATTTTATTATTTTTCTGTTCACATGGCCGTATGAGGGCGCAGATTCTGTCACATGCCATGTTGCGGCAGAATATGTGAATTCTTCCGTGTTCAACTCAAGGTCTAAAAAAGGGGGTGTGATGTGGGCGGGAAAGGGGATGGGCCAACATGCCTATCTTATTCCTAATTTTCTATGTTTCTTTTAGGAAGCTTTTTAAGAAGTTGTCCTACATGTAGAATCAGCGGCGGATATGCTAAAGTTATGTAGAGGCTGGCGCCACTACATAACTCTGGTGATCCACCCCCTGTGCAAGGGCTTATTAAGACCGCCATCTAAAATGCCAGTCTTAATAAATGTACCCCTTTGTTGTTTTTTTACAACGTGGCATCTAAGGGGTTAAATGTCTATGAACTACGTTATTGACAATCACAGCCATTAGGCTTAGGCCTCTGCTGTTTGAGGAACAGCAGTAACCCGACTGCTATGGCGCATGCTGTCCTCGGGGGCAGGCACCATATTTAAAGTGATGATGTCCATTGGTCGTCAAGGGGTTAATGCAGTTTCTGAAGACCAGATTGGGAATGGATAAAAAAAAGAAGCAGTATCTATCCTTAACCCCTTCATAACATCCACCAACCGTGTACTGCAGATGTTTGGTCTTTAAAGATGGTGCCTGCTCTGGAGCGGAGCAAGTGCTATGGCTAGTGGGTGCCTGCTGTTTTAGTGACTGGCTGCAGGGGTTATATAAACAATAAACTGTATGTGACTTTTTTATTTTATTTCATCTAGCCCCCTGCTCTGTAGCACTGTTTGTAAATCTACTGTCAGTAGTGACCTCCCTTTCCAACAGTTTGCATAGACACATAGCTATGGTTCACCTGAATAAATAGCTGTTTTTCTTTTGTTGATCTGAGGCTCTGTTCATGTCACGGATGGTGTTGCAGAAAGCTGGAACTTATAAACATCCGACTGGCTTGATCCCAAACTAAGGAGCATATGGGTGAGCCCTATAAAACCCCTAGAGCTCTCCCTGACTGCTATGCCCATGCAAAGGTCTTAATGGTAGACGATTGCATGCCCTCGTACCTTATACTATGTGACACCTGAAAACCCTACAATAGTGAGGGGACACGACCACCGTCTCCCTGCACTTAATACGGACGGAGTCAGGGTCACCTACAATCAAGCCAGCAAGAAAACATAAATAAAGGAAACAGACTTATCTGAGGAATCAGAAGAAGCAGCCTCCAGCAGTGAACACAATCCAGGAAGAAGTATAAACAGCAAAGTGAGGCAGTATGGGAGGGAATATAAAGGGAGACAATCAGTGCAAATAGGTGACAGCTGGGAGAAGGAAAGGAGATTAGAAAGTGAAACCAAAACAAAGAACATCATACAACAGGTAGAGAAGAACGTCTGCCAGATCTTCTCACAGAGCTGGCGGTGATAGTTCAGGAGTTATAATACTTTTTCTTAATATCTGAAACCTCAGATCAACAAAAGAAAAATCAAGTGAAATACACCTATGGTATGTGTCTATACAAACAGTACGATAGGGAGGTAATTGGTGACAGATTCGCTTTACAGTATATTAGAGCAAAACAATGTTGGGCCTATTGATATATACTGTAGATTTACATTAATCTTGCCTAATATTGTAACAGAATATGCATTTTCACCTTGATTTATTATTTCAAAGATGCTGATTCCACCTTTCATTTTCTAAAGGAGATCTAAAAAATGAAAGGTGGAATCTGATTGGTTGCTAGGGGCAACTAAGTTAGTTTTAATTTACACCAGTTTTGATAAATCTTCCCCTTAATCTTTTATTTGGAAGATCTATTGGCTTTCCTACAATTAATTATGTTACTCGTGAAATAACAATTCTGGAACATATTTTCTTAGCGCTCTGCATTGTAACATTATTGTATTGATCCTGGAAATGTAGGAATAAATAGACAACTGGGTGTCAATAGGGTGTTTCTGTAAGAGGGCTGGAAATCTTCATTGTACTTTTTTTTTTTTACAAAGAATGCCATATCTTTTACAGTAACTGTTGCTATATTTTACTGTTGGCCCTGCTGCTGTGGCAATACCACCTTGATAAACAGTTCCATAATTAGCGCACCCATGGCTATAGGCTGCCGCTCTGCAATTCTCAGCACCACCTCCCATTGAGATGTATGGGAGACAGAAAGGGCGCAGCTGCAGGTAGGTGTGGCAGGTTTTGGTGCTGGCAACCCACCCCAACACTTCGCTTGAAAAGTAATTTGGCCACTTAAGGTGTCCTCACATGTGGCCGAGTTCTGCAACATTAAGACTTCCCCATGAAAACTGTCTATCCCTGAGTTCTGCTCTTTTGTGGAATTTACATGTTGTTGTGTTGCTGATTTCCTGTATAAGAATCTTTCAGATTTTGTTGCAGATGTTTCTGCAGTGTTTGCCACTGCAGAATCAATGTCCAATTGAATTGGAGAAATTCTCATATGCCTTATGTGACTGTTGCTAGAATATGCCAATATGGCTATAATTAGAGATAAGCGAATCGAAGTTGACGAAGTGGGATTTCATCCGAATTTCTGGAAAAATTCAATTTGTCCCGAAGTCGAATTTCCTCACGCTTTGTGATAACGAATCACATTTTTTCTAAAATGGCTGCTGCATATGTTACAAAGTGAAAGTAAAAAACCTGGGAACGAGGGAGCACCCCTAATGCCATGCAGACAACCAATCAGCAGATATCCAGCCCCTGTAATGTCACAACCCTATAAAAAGCCTCCTCATGTCCGGTCTCGTGTACCGAACGAGGAAAACAACTCCACCACCAGCTTTTGCCAAAACAGAATTTTACTAAAACGTGGTAATGAACACAACCACAAATGCTTGGAACATAAAATTAATTTACATATACTCAGCCTGAAGGCTGAGACCCTTGTGCTGCACAGCACGGCGCCCTCCGATGGATGCAGGAGGATAATGTGGTAGTTTACCTACTGGCGGGCACAACTAAACTGCCACACCTTAGCTGTTATTACCCTAAAAAAACACGAACAATTGTTTGGGTGCGTGGTACAGGCTAGCCTGCAGTGCACCATAACAGCTTACAATCTTATAGTGCTGTACATTATCCCCCCTCCTATAACTGGTCCGTTAGCACGTGCCTGAGTATTTTCTCCTGAGCAAAACGCCATCCTGGCTTGAGTTTGTAGGAGGTTTATCAGCTCTCCAATGTGAAATGTAATTTTAAGTTATGGAGTCATTGTAATGTAACAGTAGCAACACTTGTGGCCTGACACAAACAGAGACCCTAACTAACTAACTACAGGCCTGGTCTCAGTCTCTAGACGTCAACACTGTAATGAGGTGCGTGCACAATATTACCCACCCGGGTCTGCTCTGCATCCTCTGGTGACTCTGAACAGAACAAATGCCTCTCCAACAAGCATGTGGTCCCTCAGGGTATGTAGCTTTGCTCCTTAGCTCTCATCAGCGTTCCTGGAAGCAAGCCTCCTTCCTCTGGACTGGATCAGGATCTTGGACATGATCAGCTTCACTTAGCTGCAGCTCTGGTCACTGGGAGATGCTCTCACACCTAGATGCCGTCAGATTCTCTGCTCACACACACAGTTCCTCAGTCTCTGTTTCTTCTTAGATGGCTGCCTCCTTCTTTCTTCTCCTGGCTCTAAAAACCCCCACCTCTCATGAATATGGAAATATGAGCAGTCTTTTAGCTGTGTTTAGGAAACAGCGGCATCTTGTAGCCAAACAGCAGAATGTCAGTCTAGATCATTTAAATTAATCTACACAGTGTTCAGACAAGAAGAGCTGTTTCTCTATCTCACATCTCCGCCATTTTACTGTGAACTTTGTGCAGGGAGAAAGGTTACGGGCACTAGGGACAGTGATTATGAAATACTTTATTCATTTAAAAACTATTGAGCAGTTCAGGGAAAGATAATACTGTAGGGAAAGGATAGGGAGGCATTATCCCCACTGTAGGGAGAGATCAGGGACCAATAGGAAAGTGTACAGCCTGGGAAATACCCGTAAGAGCTATTCTATCACACCTTTCTGCACTAATTGGGGTTACTACAAGTGATCTATTACTACACATTTTAGGTTGTTTGCATTCTTTGAAACAACAGCAATTCCAGTAATCCTGCTTCTGTTATTGGGTTGAAAGTGTTGTATGATACAACCAGTTTTGGGTATATATTTATTTCATATATGTAAGTACTTTGCAACCGCTGTATCACCCATTGGCCCGCACCCCATTTTCAGCAGTCAAGCCTTCACCACCTCAGCAGAAGGGAGCTGTGTTTCCTTCACATTATCTACTGGTCTTGAGGCTCCTGCTCCTTCTCTTCCTTGCAACACATTTTGTCAGCAATCGATTACAGAGGCGATTGCAAAAAGACAACAGTATGCGTGCACTCATCCAACGGTGCAGAAGCTGCACATGCTCCTGGCCAAGTTGCTGGTACTATAGTCCCTTCCTTTCCATGTGGTTGACTCTGCACCTTTCACAGAACTGATGGCTTGTACCGACCCAAGGTGAAGAGTCCAAAGCTGTCATTACTTCTTCAAAAAGATTGTACCAGCCCTGCACACATATGTTGAAAAGAAGGTGGGCCAGTCCTTGATACTATCGGTGTCTGCTAAAGTTCACAGCAGTGCTGACATGTGTAGCTGTAACTAAGGTCAAGGACAATATATGTCCTTTATGGCCAACTGGGTAAATGTGGTTCCAGCCCAGCCACACCAGCAACTTGGCCAGGTGACGGCACTGACGCCTCCTCATTCTCAAAGCTGTGGGTCCTGCGCCAATGTTCTCCACTGCCTCCTCATCCTTTACCTTGTCCTCAGCCTCCACTGTAGGCACAATTTTGAGTGCTCCTCCAGCATGCCACATGTGCAGGGCACGGTGGCGTCACGCTGTTCTGCACCTAGTTTGCCTGGGCAAATGGAGTAACACAGGGGAGGAACTGCTCCGCGTCCTCCATCAAGAAAACAAATCCTGGCTGTCTCCTCGCCAACTGAAAATTGGAACCACGGTCACCGACAATGGGAAGAACAACGTGCCGGCGCTGCATCAAGGAGGGCTGAGCCATGCGCCCTGCATGGCACATGTGTTTATTCTGGTTGTAAAGCGGTTCCTGAATTCTTCTACCTATCTGCAAGACATCCTGAAAATGGCCAGGAAACTCATCGTCTGATATGTGACTTTTCCATCCATTGGAACTCCACCCTCCACATGTTGGACCGACTATGTGAGCAAAGGAAGATCATAAACGATTTCTTGATGCAGGCGGACAGGAGCACTCCCCTGTGTAACTTTGACATTAGCCAGTTGCAGCTCATGCTTGACACCTGCCGTTTGCTTAGTCCCTTTGAGGAGGCTACTTTATTTGTCAGTTGCCAGGCCTGGGGGATGAACAACGTTATTCCACTGCTTCATGTCCTGGAACAGATGCTGCTAAATCTGGCTGGACAGGAGACGTGGCAACTACATCTCATGGCCACCTGAGCCCTGTGAAGGCTGAACTGGTGGTGGAGGAGGACATTCAGCCACAAGCAATGTATACAGAAATGGGTGTTTTTTCTGCACAAGTGACAGGAGTATAGGAACAGGAGGAGCTAGAGGGCGATGAAGAAGACTAGGCAGATGACCCCGAGACACAGTGGCATTATGCAATGGAGTTGGAGGCAGGGATTCCCTCCGAGTCCCTTGCGCAAATGGCCTGATGCATGCTCGGTTGCTTGTGTAGTGACAGCCAAATTGTCACAATTCGGCAGAGGGATGACTACTGGCTATCCACCATGTTAGACCCTCGCTACCGGTCCAAAATGAGGGCCTTTTTTACACCCGCTGAGAGGGAGGATAAACTGAAATATTATTGCGACATCCTATATAGTCAGTTGGCCTCTATGCTCACATTCTACTGCCATGCCTCCTGGAAGGGGGTGGGGGGCAGGAGCATCTCCATCAGCAGCAACTTAAGTCTAGAGTCTCTTCTGAGCACTTTTCTTCACCCACCTAGTAAAGAAACCATTCACCAGCAGCAGCCAGACATGGAGCAGAACCTGAACCAGCAGGTGGTGGCATACTTGGACTGCCAGCCCACATCAAATATTCACTGGACTACTGGGCAGCCAATCTTGATTTGTGGCCGCAACTGGCCGAGTTTTCCCTAGACAAGCTTTCCTGCCTGGCCGGTGGTCTGGCATTAGAGCAGGTGTTTAGTGCCGCTGGGGGCATAGTTACTTCAAGGAGAACTTGCTTGTCCACCCAAAATGTGGAGAAACTGACCTTTGGGAAGATGAATCAGGCAAGGAGCAGCCAGGATTTCCACACGCCTGCCTGATGGATCAGACTAGATCATTCTGGGCACCACACCCAAACTTTGTCAAAAGATACCCGTTTCTTCTGGCCACCTGATTCAGCCACTATTTGGTTGCTGACACCTGCCTGATGCCGCACACCTGCTTCCATGTGCTCCTATTGCCACCCACTATCTTGTGCTGTTACTGCCACTGCTTTTGCCCCCCCCACCTCCCCACTCTGTGACTTGGGCCCTGTGTTGACTCCTCATGCAGTTGCCACCCTCACCAATCTGTCACTGGGCCATTGTGTTGACTCCTCATGCTGTTGCCACCGTCACCAATCTGTCACTGGGTATTGCAGTCACAGAGTGGTGAGGGTGGAAACAGCATGAGGAGTCAACATAATGGTCCAGTCACAGAGTGGTTAAGGGGGGACAGCATGAGGAGTCAACACAGTGGCCCAGTCACAGAGTGGTGACGGTGGCAACAGCATGAGGCGTCAACACAGTGGCCCAGTCACAGAGTGGTGAGGGTGGCAACAGCATGAGAAGTCAATACAGTGGCCCAGTGACAGAGGGGGGAGGTGGCAAAAGCATGAGGAGTCAACACAGTGGCCCAGTCACAGAGTGATGAAGTGGCGACAGCATGAGGAGTCAACACAGTGGCCCAGTCACAGAGTGGTGAGGGTGGCAACAGCAGGAGTCATCAACACAATGTATCGTTTTTTTTACACAATAAAAGCACACAGAGCCACGTTATGGGGACTGGGTATTGCGGATGTGCTAGCGGCCATCTAGCAACCCATGTCCTCAGCTCTATACACAAAATCCTGGTGACAGGTTCCCTTTAAATGGTCCTTTTCAACATTCTGTTCACATTTTGACATCATAGGTCCAAGATAACACCTAAAAATTGATCAACAGTACCTCGCCAATGTGAGGCTTCAATCAGGAAGTTCTCAGACGGAAGTGGCCATTGAGCTTACAGTGTCACAGAGCGTGCTCAGCAGGTTGCAACAGAGATACATAGAGACTTGAAAAGACATAGAAGTGGACATCCTTTGGCCACATTCCACACTGATAACCGCTTCATTGTGACCAATGCCCTGTGGAATCGGATGATAAATGCCACACAACTCTAGGCACATTTAAGGGAGGTGCGAGGCACCCAAGTGTCATGTCAGACCATTTGAAACCGTTTACATCAGCGTGGTCTGCATGCTAGACGACCTGCAGGGGTACCCGACCACACCACCTGGCACAGGCATCATCGTCTTGCATGGGCCAGGAAGAATCTACGCTGGACGAGGTACCAGTGGGCTTCAATGCGGTTTACTGATGAAAGTTGATTTACGCTGAGCAGAAATGATGGCCGCCATCGATGTTGGAGACGTGAAGGAGAACACTATGCATCAGCCACTGTTGTCACCAGATGAACCTTTGGTGGTGGTGTTGGTGTTACAGTGTGGGCAGGTGTGTCTATTCAATACAGAACTGACCTAAACTTTGTAAATGGTACAGTGACAAGCCCATACTAGTTGAACAACATCATTAATCCAATCATTGTTCCTCTGCATGAACAACCCAGGCCTAATTTCATCTTCATGGACGACGATGCGCCAGCTCATCGAGGTGGCATCATTAGGGAAAAGCTGCTGGACCAACATCACCATCTACAAAGGGGACTCCATGTTCTCATTGCTTAACCACAACTGGTGTCACGTTTACTTGCTCTATAAGAGGGACATATTTTGTAGAAACCTCCAAAGGGGCAAGAAATACTCCAGGTGCTGTCAATCGCCTGCTGCAAAGCAAGTGGAATCACAACAGGCCAGGGTCTCCTTCCACTTTAAGGGACCCCTGGTAGGATAAGGCCGCTGCACCTGCACTTTCTCCAGACTTGAAAACCTATGGGATCAGCTGATTTGCCGTGTATAAGCTCTTAACTTTATACCCCAGAACCTCAATGACTGCAGGCCGTCTCTATAAGAAGAGTGGGATGCCATGCCTCAGCAGACAATAAGTTGACTTGTGAACAGCATGATACATTGTTCTTCAAGCTGCAATTGATGCTAAAGGACACATGACAAGTTTTTGAGACACTGCCATTTTTTGTGGGGGTATACCCACCACTGGTGTTTGCATTTATTTCAATAAAGGGTAAAAGCCAAATATCCCTTACCTTTTGTGAGTAATATATACAGTATATATATATATATATATATATATATATATATACACACACAGTGGATATAAAAAGTCTACACACCCATGTTAAAATGTTAGGTTTCTGTGCTGTAAAAAAATGAGACAAAGATAAGTCATTTCAGAACTTTTTACACCTTTAATGTGACCTATAAGCTGTACCACTCAATTGAAAAACAAACTGAAATCTTTGAGGTGGAGGGAAGAAAACAAAAAAACCTAAAATAATGTGGTTGCATAAGTGTGCACACCCTTATAACTGGGGATGTAGCTGTGTTCAGAATTAAGCACTCACATTCAAAATCATGTTAAATATGAGTCAGCATACACCTGCCATTATTTAAAGTGCCTCTGATTAACCACAAATAAAGTTCAGCTGCTCTAGTTGGTCTTTCCTGAAATTTTCTTAGTCGCATCCCACAGCAAAAGCCATGGTCCACAGAGAGCTTCCAAAGCATCAGAGGGATCTCATTGTTAAAAGGTATCAGTCAGGAGAAGGGTAAAAAAGAATTTCCAAGGCATTAGATATATACTATGGAACACTGTGAACACATCAAGTGGAGAAAATATGGCACAACAGTGACATCACCAAGAACTGGATGTCCCTCCAAAATTGATGAAAATACGAGAAGAAAACTGGTCTGGGAGGTGACCAAGAGGCCTACAGCAACATTAAAGGAGCTGCAGGAATATCTAGCAAGTACTGGCTGTGTGGTACATGTGACAACAATCTCCCGTATTCTTCATATGTCTGGGCTATGGAGTAGAGTGGCAAGACACAAGCCTTTTCTTATGAAGAAAAACATCCAACCCAGGCTACATTTTGCAAAAACACATCTGAAGTCTCCCAAAAGCATGTGGGAAATGGTGTTATGGTCTGATGAAACCAAGGTTGAACTTTTTGGCCATAATTCCAAAAGATATGTTTGGCGCAAAAACAACACTGCACATCACCAAAAGAACACCATTCCCACAGTGAAGCATGGTGGTGGCAGCATCATCATGCTTTGGGGCTGTTTATCTTCAGCTGGAACTGGGGCCTTAATTAAGCTAGAGGGAATTATGAATAGTTACAAATACCAGTCAATATTGGCCCAAAACCTTCAGGCTTCTGCTCGAAAGCTGAACATGAAGAGGAACTTCATATTTCAGCATGACAGCGACCCAAAGCATACATCCAAATCAACAAAGGAATGGCTTCACCAGAACAAGATTAAAGTTTTGGAATGGCCCAGCCAGAGCCCAGACCTGAATCCGATTGAAAATCTGTGGGGTGATCTGAAGAGGGCTGTGCACAGGAGATGCCCTCACAATCTGACAGATTGACAGAGTGTTTTTGCAAAGAAGAGTGGGCAAATCTTGCCAGGTCAAAATGTGCCATGCTAATAGACTGATACCCAAAAAGACTGAGTGCTGTAATAAAATCAAAAGGTGCTTTAACAAAGTATTAGTTTAAGGGTGTGAAACCATATTATTTTATTTTTATATTTTTTATTCCCTCTACCTAAAAGATTTCAGTTTGTTTTTCAATTGAGTTGTATAGTTTATAGGTCACATTAAAGGTGGAAAAAAGTTCTGAAATGATTTATCTTTGTCTCACCTTTGTCACATATCCACTGTATACATATATATATATATATATATATATATATATATATATATAATGTGTGCATTAGCAAAAGCGTGAGTGAGGAACAACACTAAGGTTTGCTGCCATCTACTGAGCAATTGTATTATCCACAGAATAATAATACATGGGATGAGGTAATATCTTACAATCACCTGATAAGGCTCTTTCACGTGAGCAATATGAATTGTGTCAGGATCTGTTCAAGATAAAAACGGATGGTTTTCCATGCAATGTGTGCGTTTTTTCCGAATGGATGCCTTTTTCACAAGCATGAAGAAAAACTTAAGAATAATGATTCACATGTCCTAGCAACCATCAGTGAAAAACAAATTGTATCCGTATTGCATCCAGGTACATTCTGTTTTTCATGCAAGCACTATTCACATCTATGGAGCCAAGGCTATGTGAAAAACACACGCTCTAGAACAGTGTTCCTCAACTCAAGTCCTCAGGGCCCACCTAACTGCCAGGTTTTCAGGTTTTACAGGAAAATTTGTCTCTCGGCCAGAAGCTCAGCCTGATGACCACACAAATATGCCTAATAATTGCGTCTCAGTAACTTTTGTTTTTTTATATAATTCCTAAATGCTATCTTTTTGTTTTTAATGATTTTGGCCACTTCTGCTGAGTACCACAGTGGTCTCAGCCTTTTTTTGCTTTTGCGGACAAGCCTAATGCAATTTTCTGTTGCCTTCAATAGTGCCACTTTTAAGAAGTCCCATTTCTCCTGGACTCCAATGAAACTGTTCCAGTTTGATAGGGACTCGTATACCACTAATCTAATTTTAGAAAAGTCAGTTTTTCTAAAATCTAAAACTTTTGTTTTTGTGTGGTGTGACTGAGTCACTGTACTTATAGTAAACCATACTGACTGGTGATCACTAGATCCCAAGCTTTCCCCTACAGTAATATCATATACCAAATTCCCATTTGTGAATCTAAAATGGCCTCCTTCCGGGTTGGCTCCTCATCTACTTGCTGTAGAGATAATCCCAGTAGGGAATTTAGAATATCTGTACTCCTGGCAGAACTAGATATTTTGGTTTCCAGTTTACATCAGGAAGATTGAAGTCTCCCATAATGATAACTTCCCCCTTCAATGTCATTTTAGCTATTTCCTCAACTAGTAGATCATCAAATTCTTTGACTTGGCTAGGTGGTCTATATATTACCTTATGATTATCAAGCTGCAAGGTAACCCAAACTGACTCTAAATTGTTCTCGCTAACTTGTATCAAATTAGATTTTATGCTATCTTTCACATACAGGGCCACCCCTCCCCCTTTTTGCCTTCTCTGTCTTTCCTGTATAGAGAGAACCCTGGTATTGTTATATCCCAGCCATTACTCCCCTTGAACCACGTCTCAGTAACAGCCACTACATCTAAATTCTCAGATGTCATTATAGCCTCAAGTTCATTGATCTTATTCACTAAACTGCGAGCATTTGTAGACAAGAATCTGAGCTTGTCATTTCTTAACCTTTATGCTACTGGCATCTTCCTGACTTACTGTCACCTGTCACAGCTCCAGAAGCTCAGGAATAGAGAGCAGTAGAGACATTTTTTTGGGGGTAAATAAAGACAAAAGCCAGTATTTATGTCAGAAAGCTTCAAGATCCCTATCGGATCCCTTTATATAGTCAATGAAGATGTGGCGGTTCACAGAATTATCTGGCTATGCCACATATGGCTCACTCCAACAGGTGCTGGAACAGCCTGCTGGATTTCACAATGCAGAAGTGCACATAGGGTTAGACAGCACATGAAAGTGGGAGCTGGTGGCTGCTGCTGGAGACATAGTCTGGCTTTATTCCTGCAAGTAACCAGCGGAGGTTGTTGCTACTTAAAAGAAGGGTACAACACCTTAGAGAATAGGTAGGGCAACAGAAAAGAAGCCAACTAGTCCATTCATTCTGAAAGCAGCCAGGGCCTGTAAAATAGAGAAGTCGGAAACAGAGACAACTCTGCAGCCTTTAAGTAAGGTAATGTAAAGCCCAGTTCTCAATGTATTTATATATTTCCCGAAAGCATAACAGAGGAACAACACAATGCAGAGGTATGTTCACACTAGGTGAAAATGCTGCATGTCCGTGCCACAGAATTTTTGTCAGTATATCTATAGTGTATTACAGCACCAGCAAAGTAGAATAAATGTTTATGAATTTTCATCCATATGCTGCAGAAAAAAATCCACAGTGGAAATCTGTGGACTTTTCAGCAAAATCCACAATGTAAATACCTCTGGGGAAAATCCACCCTATTTAGCATAGACTAAATCAAAATTATACAACATTGTAACTGTATAAGATATACAAATATGGACTAAACCAGACAAGTCCAGACATCATTTCACTTAACAACTAAGTAGTGAACTGAGGTATGTAGTTCTGGCGCTGCATCTACTGCAGAACATCTAATCGGCAGGGGAGCGAGTGTCAGATCCCACCAATAATGTATTGATGGATTATCCTGAGGATAGTAATATCCTGGACAAACTCTTTAAATGGGACTTGTCCAGGATTTTTCTATACTCAGGATAATCCATTAATACGTTATTGGCGGGGATTTGACACTCGTTCCCCTGCCGATTAGCTGTTCTGCAGTAGGTCCAGTGCCAGAACTACATACAGTGCCTTGCAAAAGTATTCAGCCCCCTTGACTTTTTTTGCATTTTGTTACATTACAGCCTTAAGTTCAATGTTTTTTAATCAGAATTTTATGTGATGGATCAGAACACAATAGTCTAAGTTGGTGAGGTAAAATGAGAAAAATATATAAATAAAACTATTGTTTAGAAATAGAAAACAGAAAATTGGCATGTGCGTATGTATTCACCCCCTTTTTTAGGTAGACCATAAAAAGCTCTGGTGCAACCAATTACCTTCAGAAGTCACATAATTAGTGAAATGATGTCACCTGTGTGCAATCTAAGTGTCACATGATCTGTCATTACATATACACACCTTTTTTTGAAAGGCCCCAAAGGCTGCAACACCTTAGCAAGAGGCATCACTAACCAAACACTGCCATGAAGACCAAGGAACTCTCCAAACAAGTAAGGGACAATGTTGTTGAGAAGTACAAGTCAGGGTTAGGTTATAAAAAAATATCCAAATCTTTGATGATGCCCAGGAGCACCATCAAATCTATCATAACCAAATGGAAAGAACATGGCACAACAGCAAACCTGCCAAGAGATGGCCGCCCACCAAAACTCACGGACCGGCAAGGAGGGCATTAATCCGAGAGGCAGCACAGCGACCTAAGGTAACCCTGGAGGAGCTGCAGAGTTCCACAGCAGAGACTGGAGGATCTGTACATAGGACGAGAATAAGCCGTACGCTCCATAGAGTTCGGCTTTATGGCAGAGTGGCCAGAAGAAAGCCATTACTTTCAGCTAAAAACAAAAAGGCATGTTGTGAGTTTGCGAAAAGGCATTTGGGAGACTCCCAAAATGTATGGAGGAAGGTGCTCTGGTCTGATGAGACTAAAATTGAACTTTTCAGCCAAAGAAAACACTATGTCTGGCTCAAACCCAACACATCACATCACCCAAAGAACACCATCCCCAGTGAGACATGGTGGTGGCAGCATCATGCTGGGGGGACTGGGAAACTGGTCAGAGTTGAGCGCAAACCAACCAACTTGAAGGAGCTGGAGCAGTTTTGCAAGGAGGAATGGGCAAAAATCCCAGTGGTAAGATGTGGCAGGCTTATAGAGACTTATCCAAAGCGACTTGGAGCTGTGATGGCCGCAATAGGTGACTCTACAAAGTATTGACTTTAGGGGGATGAATAGTTATGCACATTGACTTTTTCTGTCATTTTGTCCTATTTGTTGTTTGCTTAACAGTAAAAAAAAAAACATCTTCAAAGTTGTGGGCATGTTCTGTAAATGAAATTATGCAAATCCTCAAACAATCCATTTTAATTCCAGGTTGTGAGGCAACAAAATACTAAAAAAGTCAAGGGGGGTGAATACTTTTGCAAGGCACTGTACCTCAGTTCACTACTTAGTTCTTAATTTAAATGATTGACAGCAGTACTGCAGTGTCCATCTCCATCCACTATACAACGGATAGAGACAGTGGCGTGCCCAGGGGGGTGCCAGAACAAAAGAAATGAGAGCTACCATTAATACAGATGGAAGCACTCATTGCTTTTCCCTTAATAAGATGCAGTGCATCTTATAAAGGGAATACTAGCGAGCGCTTCCATAATAAAAGCGCTCACTAGTCTGCAGGAGGAGGGGGAGAGAAGCGCTTGATATCTGACTGGAGGTCTGGGGTGGTCTAATGGGGGTCTGGAGATCTGACTGGGGGTCTGGAGGTCTAATGGGAGTCTGATCGGGGGTCTGGAGTGGTCTAATGGGGGCTGGAGGTCTGACTGGGTGGTCTGGAGGTCTAATGGGGTCCTGATTGGGGGTCTGGAGGTCGGACTGGGGGGTCTGGAGGTCTTATGGAAGTCAGATATGGGGGTCTGGAATCTGGATGTCTAGTGGGGGTCTGGAGGTCTAATGGTGGTCTGGAGGTCTGATATGGGGGTCTTGTCTGAGGTCTGATATGGGGGTCTGGTCTGGAGGTCTGAGATAGGGGTCTATGTAAACGGAAGACATACAGAGTACCTTTTTCTTTTTATTAGCGGATCCATTGAAGTAAATGGTTCCGTATACAGTCCGGAAAAAAAACTTTAGTGTGCAAGAGGCCTTAAGCAAATCGAAGTCCACCGGCCAGCATGATGGCGTCATCTTGGGTGTGATGACGTCAACTCAGGCATCGAAAATCTTCAAGCAAGATGGCAAAGGCCCACCCACCAAGAGCAAATTGATTAAGTAAGTAATGATTTTAAAATTTTACACTGTGTTATGTACATGAGATGCTGCGATCATGTATGAATGCGTCATCTGAGGGATACAATGACGGGGAGTGGTGCAATCTCCGCTCCCTGTCATTGCACCCACTGCATAAAAATAAATGTTCTTTGTGACTGTAATTTGTGTGCAAGAGGCCTTAAGCAAATCGAAGTCCACCAGCCAGCATGATGGCGTCATCTTGGCCGTGATGACGTCAACTCAAATCTTCAAGCAAGATGGCGGAGGCCCACCCGCCACGAGACGCAATTTTTTTTTTGTAAAGTTTGGCAAAGCAGCCGAATCGAATTTTCCAATACTTTGCTTATCTCTACACATGATGTATTTTATTACACAAATTACCTTACCTTACACAGGACATGATGGAAAAAAATATGGTGACAAAATAGGTAATAGAAAACAACGGAATTATAGTCTTTGTTGTGCCATCAAATTCCTGCTGTCGTGATACTGACGTGAAATAAGATACCTAGTATAAAAAATAGATACATGTTATGTTATAGTTAATTTTTTTGTGAGGAAAAACAACCATTATGCTAACTACTGACTATAATATTTTTACAGAAAAATATAGAGAAACATTTCCATGTTGGTTTAGATTTCGGCAACATGATGACTTTAGTTGCCAAAGGTGACAGTGTAGCGCTGCCTGCATTGTAAATAATGAAAGTGAATGGGTTACTGTTGTGACCCACCAGTTGCTAAAACTGCAACATGATAGTCATATTTCAAACCTGCTGGATTTCTGTGATTATTGTATTGGGGTTATTGAGGATATGGAGCAGGTTGGTTGGTGGCAATTCAGCACTTAGGTGATACTGGCCTAGTGGTCATTTAAGCAGTGTCTTAAATGATGATGGTAGCAGTCCACACTGCTCTCTGGAATCTCAAGGCTTTACTTGAGGGAAATTGGTTTGGTTCTCTCTGAAAAATTTGTATCAGGAGCAGGAGCTTAACAAGTTTCCTCCTCTCCCCTCTGTCTCTGGACAGGACCTGCTCATTTCTACCAGGAGGAGAGGAACAGGGTGGTAAGCCCTGCTCTTTGCCAGCATTTGCAATCCCTTTCTTGCTGGTAGCTACAGCCAGAATCAAACAATGAGATACATAATATATAACAATATAAACAATATACAAATTGTAGTACCCCTAGGTCTGGAATACTAGACTAGCTCCATCCTCTGTATGGTTTCCAGCACTGGCAGCTGCCCAAAAACAGCTAAATGTTGAGTTGCTGGCTGTTAGACCCCTACCATTCTGATATTGATGGCCTATTCTAAGGACAGGTTATCAATATCAAAGTACTGGAAAACCCCTTTAATGAGATTTACTTAGCTTCCATCGTGTTTCTATTTGTAGGGCAGGCAGATTAGCCAAGTATGCTATATTATTCTGACAATTAAAAAACTGCACACTGGTGGATTTGATGCAAATTTGAATAAAGCCTAAAATGTATGATCTAAGATAAATATGGGGGTGCACACTGGATAAAGAAGGAGCTCCTATATAGAAGAGGAGTCTTGAGTCAATGGATCCAAACTACTCTCCAAAAAAGTAGCAGTAAAAAGGGGTTTTATGGGATTTTAATACTGATGACCTATCGCTAGGTTGAAGGCAGCATTTCAGGGCATAGACTGGCAGCAGCTATTAAAAAAAGAGGATTAATATGGAGAACTTTAAATCTACTTAGGGTAATTACACTGCAAAATGTATTTCTATAGGTAAAAAGTATATAAGGCTAGAATTAAACCTCATAAGGCTTTCAGTTACTGTAAAAAGTGCAATAAACAACAAAAGGGCATTTTAAAATACAAGTTGGAGAGGTCAACCGTAGCCTTTGAAATTTACAAAGGGAAAAAAGAAATAGATTCTGCAAAAATACAAAATAAACGGCTGCTGACTAAAGAGAGCAAGAAAAAATAAATCCCCAAAATAAATGATTCTTAGGGTCCATTTACACGTCCGCTAAATGGGTCCGCATCCATTACGCAATTTTGCGGAGCGGGTGCGGACCCATTCATTTTCAATGGGACAGTGTGCGGTCCGCTACCGCACTTCCGTTCCGTGGCCCCACAAAAAAATACATGTCCTATTCTTGTCCACAGACACGGACAAGAAAAGGCATTTCTAGTATAGTGCTGGCCCTTTGCGGTCCGCAAAATGCGGAACACACATGGCTGATGTCCGTGTTTTGCGGATCCGCTATTTGTGGACCGCAAAACAGTTTGGGACGTGTGAATGAACTCTTAATCTACATGGTCCCGGTTTATAAGTGGTTCAGTTCTAGGTCCCCTATTATTTATTTTTTAATGATATAGAGGATGGAATAATTACCAAGCTATGTAGTATTGTGCAGTTTATGGAAGATGTCCATAAACTACAAACTGACTTGGGCACTCTAATTGTTTGGGCATCCACTTGGCAAATGAGATTAAATGTGGATGAATGTAAAGTTATGTATCTGGGTACAAAAACTAGCACATATGATACTAAAATATGTCATATGTCCTAGAGGGACTAAAACTGGGAGCGTCTTTTGTTGAGAAGGATTTGGGTGTATTTGTATATCATCGTAGACTAATTAACAGCATGATGCAATGTCAATAAGCTGCCTCTAAGACTAGCAGAATATTGTCAGGTATTAAGAGGCATGGACTCGCGAGAAAGGGATGTAAAGATAACACTTTACAAAGATCTGGTGCTGCCTCACCTGGAATATGCAGTTCAGTTTTGGGCATCGGTTAACAGTAAGGATGCCCTGGAGCTGGAAAAAAGTACTAAGAAGAGCGACTAAACTGATGGAAGGTCTTAGTAATGAGGAAAGATTAGAGGAATTAAACTTACTTAGTCTTAAGAAGAGACGTCTAAGAGTAGACATGATTAAAGTGGTTTTACAGGATTTTTGAACTAATGACTAGAGTTGAGCGAACACCTGGATGTTCGGGTTCGAGAAGTTCGGCCGAACTTCCCGAAAATGTTCGGGTTCGGGATCCGAACCCGATCCGAACTTCGTCCCGAACCCGAACCCCATTGAAGTCAATGGGGACCCGAACTTTTCGGCACTAAAACGGCTGTAAAACAGCCCAGGAAAGGGCTAGAGGGCTGCAAAAGGCAGCAACATGTAGGTAAATCCCCTGCAAACAAATGTGGATAGGGAAATTAATTAAAATAAAAATTAAATAAATAAAAATTAACCAAAATGAATTGGAGAGAGGTCCCATAACAGTCCATTCTCAGATATTTAGGCCCCGGCACCCAGGCAGAGGAGAGAGGTCCCGTAACAGACAATCTGGCTTCATGTCAGCAGAGAATCAGTCTTCATGTCATAGCAGAGAATCAGGCTTCACGTCACCCACCACTGCAACAGTCCATTTTCATAAATTTAGGCCCAGCACCCAGGCAGAGGAGAGAGGTCCCGTAACAGACAATCTGGCTTCATGTCAGCAGAGAATTAGTCTGCATGTCATAGCAGAGAATCAGGCTTTACGTCAGCCACCAATGCAACAGTCCATTGTCAGATATTTAGGCCCAGCACCCAGGCAGAGGAGAGAGGTCCCGTAACAGAGGATCTGGCTTCATGTCAGCAGAGAATCAGTCTTCATATCATAGCAGAGAATCAGGCTTCACGTCAACCACCACTGCAACAGTCCATTTTCATAAATTTAGGCCCAGCACCCAGGCAGAGGAGAGAGGTCCCGTAACAGAGGATCTGGCTTCATGTCAGCAGAGAATCAGTCTTCATATCATAGCAGAGAATCAGGCTTCACGTCACCCACCACTTGTCATGGTCTTACCTTCCACTGTTCTCCTTCGTTTGACATGTGCTGGCGGCCATCTTGGTTTCTGGGTTTTTTGTAGCCTCCCACCCTGCGGCTTCTCCTTCCCACTGGGAGGAGCTGGATGCCTAGCTCATATATATAGGAGGTCTGTGGCTTCAGTTCCTTGCTTGGTCCTCCTGTGTTCACATGCTTCTAAGACTGCTGCTGCTTCTGGTTCCTGATCCTGGCCTCGTCTGACTACCCCGTTGGTTCCTGATCCTGGCTTCGTCTGACTACCCTGCTGGTTCCTGATCCAGGCTTCGTCTGACCACCCCCTGGTTCCTGACCTCTGTCTACGCAAGACCCTGCTTCGGTTTAGCCATCCGTTTGGACTTTTGCTTACAGCTTGATTTTCAATAAAGCCTTCTTACTTCCACTTATCTCTTGTTGTACGTCTGGTTCATGGTTCCTTGACATTAGGACCAAGCCATGAATTCTGACGGTACAGGGCCATCCTCGCTACCTACGCTGGTTGCCAGACTTGATCAGCAGGATCACCTGTTGGGTCGGTTCGCTGTGGCGTTGCAAACCCTGCTTGAACGCACGGCTCATTTCGCTTCCGTTGCCGATGGGTCGGTTGTCGCTCCTGGGCCCGCTCCTACTGCCGCTCCGGTTGTTGCGCCAGAGTCTACCCCGACACCTGTTGCTGCGCCTGCGGTGTCTCGGGGTATGACCGGTTCTGCCCCCCTTCCACAGCGCTTTGGGGGAGAGCCAACTCAGTGCCGAGGTTTCCTTAACCAGGTGGGCATTTATTTCGAGTTGCTGCCACATGCCTTTCCTACTGAGAGATCAAAGGTGGGCTTCTTGATCTCGCTGCTCTCGGACAAGGCCTTGGCCTGGGCCAGCCCTTTATGGGAGAACAACAATCCGGTGGTTGCCGAGTTTTCCGGTTTTGTTGCTTCTCTTCGGAAGGTATTCGATGTGCCGGCTCGTGCTGCCTCTGCTGCGAAGCTCCTTATGTCCATCAGACAGGGTTCACGATCCGTAGCTGAATACGCCATTGAGTTTCGTACCCTGGCAGCAGAGGTGGGCTGGAATAATGAGGCTCTGGTCGCTGCTTTCTCTCATGGTCTCTCGGATGCCTTGAAGGATGAGGTTGCAGCTAAGGACCTACCAGTGGAGCTCGAGTCTCTTATTTCTTTCCTGATTTTGATTGACACCAGACTCAGGGAGAGACCTTCCTTTAAGGAGAGCCTGCGGAGGTCTTCTAACAGATTGGCGCCTACGTTTGCTGTCCCACCCGTGCCTCCCTCTCCTCCCACGCCTCCTGGGGATGACTTGTCTGGGGGTGAACCCATGCAGCTGGGGTTTGCTCGCCTGTCCGAGGGGGAGAGGGTACTCCGGAGACGCGAGGGCCGATGCATGTACTGTGGTCTCGGTGGGCATTTTCGGTTGGCATGTCCGAACCGTCCGGGAAACGCTCGCACCTGAGATCCTGTCGGGGGCAGATCTTGGGTGGAGTCTCCTCGTCCCCGGTTTCCCGTGTTGACAAACCACTGATCACTGTTGTCCTCTCCTGGGTCGGGGGCTCGGTGACGACCCAGGCGTTGGTGGACTCTGGTGCTGGTGGTTTGTTCATTGATAGTGTGTTCGCTGCCGCCAATTCCATTCCTCTGCAGCCTCGAGGTTCCCCACTGGCTCTTGAGGCGATAGACGGCAGACCCCTTCTGCCGCCACACGTGACTCATGAGACCCTTCCAGTGGGGATAGCCATTGGTGCCGTTCACAGAGAGTCGGTCTGTCTCCAGGTGATTTCGTCTCCACACTACTCGGTGGTCTTGGGGTACCCCTGGCTCCAGAAGCATAATCCGACTTTCGATTGGAGATCGGCCGAGATCCTCTCGTGGTCACCGCAGTGTGGGGCTAGTTGCATCCATGGGCCTGTCAAGTTGCTGTGTACTTCCTCGGACTCTCTGTTGCCTCCTGAATACGAAGAGTACCGGGATGTATTCGATAAGGTGCGCGCGGTTGCCCTACCTCCGCACCGCCCATACGATTGTGCCATAGAGTTACAATCTGGTGCCGTTCCTCCTCGTGGCAAAGTCTATCCACTGTCGGTAGCGGAGAATGAGGCCATGGAGGAGTACGTGAGGGAGGCGCTTTCACGCGGACACATTCGCAAATCCTCGTCCCCGGCAGGGGCTGGATTTTTCTTTGTGAAAAAGAAGGGCGGTGAGTTGAGGCCTTGCATCGATTACAGGGGTCTCAATCGCATCACGATCAAGAACGCTTACCCGATACCCTTGATTTCCGAGCTGTTCGATCGCCTCAAAGGGGCCACGGTCTTTACCAAACTCGACCTGAGGGCGGCATATAACCTGGTAAGGATCAAGGCGGGCGATGAGTGGAAGACCGCGTTTAACACCAGGACCGGTCATTATGAATCCTTGGTTATGCCCTTTGGGTTGTGCAATGCGCCCGCAGTCTTCCAGGAATTCATCAACGATGTTTTCCGTGACCTGTTGCAGCAGTGTGTGGTGGTCTATTTGGATGACATCTTGGTATATTCTGAATCCATGGAGGCCCACATTATGGATGTCAGACGAGTGTTGCAACGGTTACGAGAGAACAGGCTGTTCGGTAAGCTTGAGAAATGCGAATTTCACCGATCCCAGGTAACCTTCTTAGGTTACATCATTTCCGCTGAGGGGTTCTCCATGGATCCTGAGAAGGTTTCGGCTGTCTTACAGTGGCCCCAGCCCAGTGGTCTCCGTGCCCTGCAGCGCTTTTTGGGCTTCGCCAATTATTATCGGAAGTTCATCAGGGACTTTTCTATGCTAGCCAAGCCTCTCACGGATCTGACCAGGAAGGGCAGTAATTTCCAGGTCTGGCCGCTCGAGGCCATCCGAGCTTTTGAGGCTCTAAAGTCCGCCTTTGTGTCGGCTCCGATTCTGTCGCATCCCAACCCTGGGTTGCCCTTTGTCCTCGAGGTGGACGCGTCTGAGACGGGAGTAGGCGCCCTTCTGTCTCAGCGTAGAACACCAGAGGGTCCTCTGCTTCCTTGTGGGTTTTACTCCCGGAAACTGTCTTCCGCGGAGTGCAACTATCAGATTGGTGACAGGGAGTTATTGGCCATCGTGCAGGCCCTTAAAGAATGGAGGCACTTGCTCGAGGGTTCGGTGGTTCCGGTTCTCATCCTGACGGACCACAAGAATCTGACCTACCTTTCTGAGGCCAAGAGATTGACACCACGTCAGGCCAGATGGGCTCTGTTCTTGTCACGTTTTAATTACGTGGTCTCCTACCTACCCGGTTCCAAGAACATCAGAGCGGATGCCTTATCACGGCAGTACTCCGAGCTGTCCGGGGAGGAGTCGATTCCGACTTCGGTCATACCTCCGAATCAGATCCTGGCCGCCATTCGCACCAGCCTGACCTCTCCCCTGGGTGAGCAGATTTTGGCGGCTCAATCTGGTGCTCCCTCTGGGAGACCCAACGGCAGGTGTTTTGTGCCTGAGGAGTTGCGCACTCGGTTGTTGCGAACCTACCATAACTCCAAGGCCGCGGGGCATCCTGGAAAGAATCAGCTGTCCTGGGCTGTTTCACGTCTGTTCTGGTGGCCTTCTCTACGTTCCGACATCGCCGCATATGTAGCGGCATGCTCCGTTTGTGCCCAGAGTAAGTCCCCTCGGCACCTTCCGTTGGGCCTTTTGCAACCCATAGCCACCGGGGAGCGCCCATGGTCACACCTGGGGATGGATTTCATTGTGGACCTCCCTGCATCCCGAGGCCATACGGTCATTCTCATGATTGTGGATCGGTTTTCCAAAATGTGCCACTGTGTTCCTCTCAAGAAGTTACCCTCTGCACAAGAGTTGGCCACGATTTTCGCCAGGGAGGTCTTCCGGTTGCACGGTTTGCCCAAGGAGATTGTGTCGGATCGGGGGAGTCAGTTTGTGTCCAGGTTCTGGCGCGCCTTTTGCTCCCAGTTGGGGATTCATCTCTCTTTCTCCTCGGCCTACCACCCTCAGTCCAATGGGGCCGCAGAACGATCCAATCAGGCCTTGGAGCAATTCCTTCGTTGCTATGTCTCCGATCACCAAGACAATTGGGTTGACCTCCTGCCTTGGGCTGAGTTTGCCAGGAACACGGCGGTGAACTCTTCCTCTGGGACGTCTCCCTTCATGGCCAATTATGGGTTCCAACCTGCCGTGTTACCGGAGGTATTCTCTCCCCAGGATATTCCGGCTGTGGAGGATCACCTTTCCGTCCTACGTGCTTCTTGGGTACAGATCCAGAGGTCCCTTGAGGTCTCTGCGCAGCGCCAGAGACTCCAGGCTGATCGCAGACGAGCGCCCGCTCCTTCCTACCAGGTCGGAGACCGTGTATGGTTGTCCACCCGCAACCTCAACCTTCGAGTGCCCACTCCCAAGCTGGCGCCTCGCTTTGTTGGTCCCTTCCGAGTGCTTCGCAGGGTAAACCCGGTAGCCTATGCCCTTGCGCTTCCTCCTGGCATGCGGATCTCCAACGTGTTTCATGTCTCCCTGTTGAAGCCATTGGTGTGTAATCGTTTCACTTCCTCGGTTCCTCGGCCCCGTCCGGTCCAAGTGGGCAATCGTGAGGAATATGAGGTGAGCAATATCCTGGACTCACGCCTGGTCCGCGGTCGGTTGCAGTTTTTGGTCCATTGGCGTGGTTATGGTCCAGAGGAGCGTTCCTGGGTTCCCTCCGCAGATGTCCATGCTCCTGCTTTGCTCCGAGCCTTCCACGCACGCTTCCCTCAGAAACCGTTCCTTACTCCGCGGAGGAGGGGCCCTTGAGGGGGAGGTACTGTCATGGTCTTACCTTCTCACTGTTCTCCTTCGTTTGACATGTGCTGGCGGCCATCTTGGTTTCTGGGTTTCTTGTAGCCTCCCACCCTGCGGCTTCTCCTTCCCACTGGGAGGAGCTGGATGCCTAGCTCATATATATAGGAGGTCTGTGGCTTCAGTTCCTTGCTTGGTCCTCCTGTGTTCACATGCTTCTAAGACTGCTGCTGCTTCTGGTTACGGATCCTGGCCTCGTCTGACTACCCCGTTGGTTCCTGATCCTGGCTTCGTCTGACTACCCTGCTGGTTCCTGATCCAGGCTTCGTCTGACCACCCCCCTGGTTCCTGACCTCTGTCTACGCAAGACCCTGCTTCGGTTTAGCCATCCGTTTGGACTTTTGCTTACAGCTTGATTTTCAATAAAGCCTTCTTACTTCCACTTATCTCTTGTTGTACGTCTGGTTCATGGTTCCTTGACACCACTGCAACAGTCCATTGTCATAAATTTAGGCCCAGCACCCAGGCAGAGGAGAGAGGTCCCGTAACAGACAATCTGGCTTCATGTCAGCAGAGAATTAGTCTGCATGTCATAGCAGAGAATGAGGCTTCACATCAGCCACCACTGCAACAGTCCATTGGCATATATTTAGGCCCAGCACACAGGCAGAGGAGAGAGGTCCCGTAACTGAGGATCTGGCTTCATGTCAGCAGAGAATCAGTCTGCATGTCATAGCAGAAAATCAGGCTTCACGTCACCCAGCACTGTAAGAGTCCATTTTCAAAAATTTAGGCCCAGCACCCAGGCAGAGGAGAGAGGTCCCGTAACAGACAATCTGGCTTCATGTCAGCAAAGAATTAGTCTGCATGTCATAGCAGAGAATGAGGCTTCACGTCAGCCACCACTGCAACAGTCCATTGGCATATATTTAGGCCCAGCACACAGGCAGAGGAGAGAGGTCCCGTAACAGACAATCTGGCTTCATGTCAGCAGAGAATTAGTCTGCATGTCATAGCAGAGAATGAGGCTTCACGTCAGCCACCACTGCAACAGTCCATTGGCATATATTTAGGCCCAGCACCCAGGCAGAGGAGAGAGGTCCCGTAACAGAGGATCTGGCTTCATGTCAGCAGAGAATCAGTTTTCATATCATAGCAGAGAATCAGGCTTCACGTCACCCACCACTGCAACAGTCCATTTTCATAAATTTAGGCCCAGCACCCAGGCAGAGGAGAGAGGTCCCGTAACAGACAATCTGGCTTCATGTCAGCAGAGAATTAGTCTGCATGTCATAGCAGAGAATGAGGCTTCCCATCAGCCACCACTGCAACAGTCCATTGGCATATATTTAGGCCCAGCACACAGGCAGAGGAGAGAGGTCCCGTAACAGAGGATCTGGCTTCATGTCAGCAGAGAATCAGTCTGCATGTCATAGCAGAAAATCAGGCTTTATGTCACCCAGCACTGTAAGAGTCCATTTTCATAAATTTAAGGCCCTGCACCCAGGCAGAGGAGAGAGGTCCCGTAACAGACAATCTGGCTTCATGTCAGCAGAGAATCAGTCTTCATATCATAGCAGAGAATCAGGCTTCACGTCACCCACCACTGTAAGAGTCCATTTGCATATATTTAGGCCCAGCACACAGGCAGAGGAGAGAGGTCCCGTAACAGACAATCTGGCTTCATGTCAGCAGAGAATTAGTCTGCATGTCATAGCAGAGAATGAGGCTTCACGTCAGCCACCACTGCAACAGTCCATTTGCATATATTTAGGCCCAGCACACAGGCAGAGGAGAGAGGTCCCGTAACAGAGGATCTGGCTTCATGTCAGCAGAGAATCAGTCTGCATGTCATAGCAGAAAATCAGGCTTCACGTCAGCCACCACTGCAACAGTCCATTGTCAGATATTTAGGCCCAGCACCGAGGCAGAGGAGAGAGGTCCCGTAACAGAGGATCTGTCTTCATGTCAGCAGAGAATTAGTCTGCATGTCATAGCAGAGAATCAGGCTTCACGTCACCCACCACTGTAAGAGTCCATTTTCATAAATTTAGGCCCAGCACCCAGGCAGAGGAGAGAGGTCCCGTAACAGACAATCTGGCTTCATGTCAGCAGAGAATTAGTCTGCATGTCATAGCAGAGAATGAGGCTTCACGTCAGCCACCACTGCAACAGTCCATTGTCAGATATTTAGGCCCAGCACCCAGGCAGAGGAGAGAGGTCCCGTAACAGAGGATCTGTCTTCATGTCAGCAGAGAATCAGTCTGCATGTCATAGCAGAAAATCAGGCTTCACGTCAGCCACCACTGCAACAGTCCATTGTCAGATATTTAGGCCCAGCACACAGGCAGAGGAGAGAGGTCCCATAACAGACAATCTGGCTTCATGTCAGCAGAGAATTAGTCTGCATGTCATAGCAGAGAATGAGGCTTCACGTCAGCCACCACTGCAACAGTCCATTGTCAGATATTTAGGCCCAGCACCCAGGCAGAGGAGAGAGGTCCCGTAACAGAGGATCTGTCTTCATGTCAGCAGAGAATCAGTCTGCATGTCATAGCAGAGAATCAGGCTTCACGTCAGCCACCACTGCAACAGTCCATTGTCATATATTTAGGCCCAGCACCCAGGCAGAGGAGAGAGGTCCCGTAACAGAGGATCTGTCTTCATGTCAGCAGAGAATTAGTCTGCATGTCATAGCAGAGAATCAGGCTTCACGTCAGCCACCACTGCAACAGTCCATTGGCATATATTTAGGCCCAGCACACAGGCAGAGGAGAGAGGTCCCGTAACAGAGGATCTGGCTTCATGTCAGCAGAGAATCAGTCTGCATGTCATAGCAGAGAATCAGGCTTCACGTCACCCAGCACTGTAAGAGTCCATTTTCATAAATTTAGGCCCAGCACCCAGGCAGAGGAGAGAGGTCCCGTAACAGACAATCTGGCTTCATGTCAGCAGAGAATCAGTCTTCATATCATAGCAGAGAATCAGGCTTCACGTCACCCACCACTGTAACAGTCCATTTTCATAAATTTAGGCCCAGCACCCAGGCAGAGGAGAGAGGTCCCGTAACAGACAATCTGGCTTCATGTCAGCAGAGAATTAGTCTGCATGTCATAGCAGAGAATGAGGCTTCACGTCAGCCACCACTGCAACAGTCCATTGGCATATATTTAGGCCCAGCACACAGGCAGAGGAAAGAGGTCCCGTAACAGAGGATCTGGCTTCATGTCAGCAGAGAATCAGTCTGCATGTCATAGCAGAAAATCAGGCTTCACGTCAGCCACCACTGCAACATGTCCATTGTCAGATATTTAGGCCCAGCACCCAGGCAGAGGAGAGAGGTCCCGTAACAGAGGATCTGTCTTCATGTCAGCAGAGAATTAGTCTGCATGTCATAGCAGAGAATCAGGCTTCACGTCACCCAACATTGGAACAGTCCATTGGCATATATTTAGGCCCCGGCACCCAGACAGAGGAGAGGTTCATTCAACTTTGGGTAGCCTCGCAATATAATGGTAAAATGAAAATAAAAATAGGATTGAATGAGGAAGTGCCCTGGAGTCCAATAATATATGGTTAAGGGGAGGTAGTTAATGTCTAATCTGGACAAGGGACGGACAGGTCCTGTGGGATCCATGCCTGGTTCATTTTTATGAACGTCAGCTTGTCCACATTGGCTGTAGACAGGCGGCTGCGTTTGTCTGTAATGACGCCCCCTGCCGTGCTGAATACACGTTCAGACAAAACGCTGGCCGCCGGGCAGGCCAGCACCTCCAAGGCATAAAAGGCTAGCTCTGGCCACGTGGACAATTTAGAGACCCAGAAGTTGAATGGGGCCGAACCATCAGTCAGTACGTGGAGGGGTGTGCACACGTACTGTTCCACCATGTTAGTGAAATGTTGCCTCCTGCTAACACGTTGCGTATCAGGTGGTGGTGCAGTTAGCTGTGGCGTGTTGACAAAAGTTTTCCACATCTCTGCCATGCTAACCCTGCCCTCAGAGGAGCTGGCCGTGACACAGCTGCCTTGGCGACCTCTTGCTCCTCCTCTGCCTTGGCCTTGGGCTTCCACTTGTTCCCCTGTGACATTTGGGAATGCTCTCAGTAGCGCGTCTACCAACGTGCGCTTGTACTCGCGCATCTTCCTATCACGCTCCAGTGCAGGAAGTAAGGTGGGCACATTGTCTTTGTAGCGTGGATCCAGCAGGGTGGCAACCCAGTAGTCCGCACAGGTTAAAATGTGGGCAACTCTGCTGTCGTTGCGCAGGCACTGCAGCATGTAGTCGCTCATGTGTGCCAGGCTGCCCAGGGGTAAGGACAAGCTGTCCTCTGTGGGAGGCGTATCGTCATCGTCCTGCCTTTCCCCCCAGCCACGCACCAGTGATGGACCCGAGCTGCGTTGGGTGCCACCCCGCTGTGACCATGCTTCATCCTCATCCTCCTCCACCTCCTCCTCATCCTCGTCCTCCTCGTCCTCCAGTAGTGGGCCCTGGCTGGCCACATTTGTACCTGGCCTCTGCTGTTGCCAAAAACCTCCCTCTGAGTCACTTCGAAGAGACTGGCCTGAAAGTGCTAAAAATGACCCCTCTTCCTCCTCCTCCTCCTCCTCCTGGGCCACCTCCTCTTCCATCATCGCCCTAAGTGTTTTCTCAAGGAGACATAGAAGTGGTATTGTAACGCTGATAACGGCGTCATCGCCACTGGCCATGTTGGTGGAGTACTCGAAACAGCGCAACAGGGCACACAGGTCTCGCATGGAGGCCCAGTCATTGGTGGTGAAGTGGTGCTGTTCTGTAGTGCGACTGACCCGTGCGTGCTGCAGCTGAAACTCCACTATGGCCTGCTGCTGCTCGCACAGTCTGTCCAGCATGTGCAAGGTGGAGTTCCACCTGGTGGGCACGTCGCATATGAGGCGGTGAGCGGGAAGGCCGAAGTTACGCTGTAGCGCAGACAGGCGAGCAGCAGCAGGATGTGAACGCCGGAAGCGCGAACAGACGGCCCGCACTTTATGCAGCAGCTCTGACATGTCGGGGTAGTTGTGAATGAACTTCTGCACCACCAAATTCAGCACATGCGCCAAGCAAGGGATGTGCGTCAAATTGGCTAGTCCCAGAGCTGCAACGAGATTTCGCCCATTATCACACACCACCAGGCCGGGCTTGAGGCTCACCGGCAGCAACCACTCGTCGGTCTGTTGTTCTATACCCCGCCACAACTCCTGTGCGGTGTGGGGCCTGTCCCCCAAACATATGAGTTTCAGAATGGCCTGCTGACGTTTACCCCGGGCTGTGCTGAAGTTGGTGGTGAAGGTGTGTGGCTGACTGGATGAGCAGGTGGAAGAAGAGGAGGAGGAAGCCGAGAAGGAGGAGGTGGCAACAGGAGGCAAAGAATGTTGCCCTGCGATCCTTGGCGGCGGAAGGACGTGCGCCTAAACAGCTCTCCGCCTGGGGCCCAGCTGCCACTACATTTACCCAGTGTGCAGTTAGGGAGATATAGCGTCCCTGGCCGTGCTTACTGGTCCACGTATCTGTGGTTAGGTGGACCTTGCTACAGATGGCGTTGCGCAGTGCACACTTGATTTTATCGGATACTTGGTTGTGCAGGGAAGGCACGGCTCTCTTGGAGAAGTAGTGGCGGCTGGGAACAACATACTGTGGGACAGCAAGCGACATGAGCTGTTTGAAGCTGTCTGTGTCCACCAGCCTAAATGACAGCATTTCATAGGCCAGTAGTTTAGAAATGCTGGCATTCAGGGCCAGGGATCGAGGGTGGCTAGGTGGGAATTTACGCTTTCTCTCAAATGTTTGTGAGATGGAGAGCTGAACGCTGCCGTGTGACATGGTTGAGACGCTTGGTGACGGAGGTGGTGGTGGTGTTGGTGGTACATCCCCTGTTTGCTGGGCGGCAGGTGCCAACGTTCCTCCAGAGGCGAGAGGAAGAGGCCGAGGCGGCAGCAGCAGAAGAGGTAGCAGGGGGAGCCTGAGTGACTTCCTTGGTTTTAAGGTGTTTACTCCACTGCAGTTCATGCTTTGCATGCAGGTGCCTGGTCATGCAGGTTGTGCTCAGGTTCAGAACGTTAATGCCTCGCTTCAGGCTCTGATGGCACAGCGTGCAAACCACTCGGGTCTTGTCGTCAGCACATTGTTTGAAGAAGTGCCATGCCAGGGAACTCCTTGAAGCTGCCTTTGGGGTGCTCGGTCCCAGATGGCGGCGGTCAGTAGCAGGCGGAGTCTCTTGGCGGCGGGTGTTCTGCTTTTGCCCACTGCTCCCTCTTTTGCTACGCTGTTGGCTCGGTCTCACCACTGCCTCTTCCTCCGAACTGTGAAAGTCAGTGGCACGACCTTCATTCCATGTGGGGTCTAGGACCTCATCGTCCCCTGCATCGTCTTCCACCCAGTCTTGATCCCTGACCTCCTGTTCAGTCTGCACACTGCAGAAAGACGCAGCAGTTGGCACCTGTGTTTCGTCATCATCAGAGACATGCTGAGGTGGTATTCCCATGTCCTCATCATCAGGAAACATAAGTGGTTGTGCGTCAGTGCATTCTATGTCTTTCACCGCTGGGGAAGGGCTAGGTGGATGCCCTTGGGAAACCCTGCCAGCGGAGTCTTCAAACAGCATAAGAGACTGCTGCATAACTTGAGGCTGAGACAGTTTCCCTGGTATGCATGGGGGTGATGTGACAGACTGATGGGGTTGGTTTTCAGGCGCCATCTGTGCGCTTTCTGCAGAAGACTGGGTGGGAGATAATGTGAACGTGCTGGATCCACTGTCGGCCACCCAATTGACTAATGCCTGTACCTGCTCAGGCCTTACCATCCTTAGAACGGCATTGGGCCCCACCATATATCGCTGTAAATTCTGGCGGCTACTGGGACCTGAGGTAGTTGGTACACTAGGACGTGTGGATGTGGCAGAACGGCCACGTCCTCTCCCAGCACCAGAGGGTCCACTAACACCACCACGACCATGTCCACGTCCGCGTCCCTTACTAGATGTTTTCCTCATTGTTATGGTTCACCACAACAACAAAAATATTATTTGGCCCAATGTATTGTATTCAAATTCAGCGGGATATAAATTTGAGGCCTAGTATTTAGGCGCTGGGTGACCGGTATGGATTTAGTGACAGAATTAGACTTGGAAATGCACAGTAGCGTGTGTGTGAAGTTATTCTGAATGACCCTATGTGCACCTTAAATATTATATACCCTTTTAGGGATAGATTTCAAATAGCTGTGATATAGCAGAAACCACTAAATTATGAAATTGCTAAATTGGGAATTGTATTTCAACCCTGAACAAAAAATGTGCTTTAACGGACACTAAATAACTTGCCCAGCCACAACAGTACAGCGGTAACGACAGATGTAGCGGGATATAAATTTGAGGCCTAGTATTTAGGCGCTGGGTGACCGGTATGGATTTACTAACAGAATTAGACTTGGAAATACACAGTAGCGTGTGTGTGAAGTTATTCAGAATGACCCTATGTGCACCTTGAATATTATATACCCTTTTAGGGATAGATTTCAAATAGCTCTGATATAGCAGAAACCACTAAATTATGAAATTGCTAAATTGGGAATTGTATTTCAACCCTGAACAAAAAATGTGCTTTGACGGACACTAAATAACTTGCCCAGCCACAACAGTACAGCGGTAACTACAGATTTAGCGGGATATAAATTTGAGGCCTAGTATTTAGGCGCTGGGTGACCGGTATGGATTTAGTGACAGAATTAGACTGGGATATGGCCAAAAAATAAACAGACTATTGCTGGTTAAATGCACTTGGTGTGACAGCTTCACCCTGATGTAGGCTTTAGCCAAAAAACAACCACACCATTGAGGGTTAAATGCACTTGGTGACAGGCGCAGCTTGCCCCTGATGTAGTATATGGCCAAAAAATGAACAGACTATTGCTGGTTAAATGCACTTGGTGTGATAGCTTGACCAACCACACTACTGAGGATTAAATGCACTTGGTGACGGGCGCAGCTTGCCCCTGATGTAGTATATGGCCAAAAAATAAACAGACTATTGCTGGTTAAATGCACTTGGTGTGACAGCTTCACCCTGATGTAGGCTTTAGCCAAAAAACAACCACACCATTGAGGGTTAAATGCACTTGGTGACAGGCGCAGCTTGCCCCTGATGTAGTATATGGCCAAAAAATAAGCAGACTATTGCTGGTTAAATGCACTTGGTGTGACAGCTTCACCCTGATGTAGGCTTTAGCCAAAAAACAACCACACCATTGAGGGTTAAATGCACTTGGTGACAGGCGCAGCTTGCCCCTGATGTAGTATATGGCCAAAAAATAAACAGACTATTGCTGGTTAAATGCACTTGGTGTGACAGCTTCACCCTGATGTAGGCTTTAGCCAAAAAACAACCACACCATTGAGGGTTAAATGCACTTGGTCGCAGCTTGTGCTGGCGCACCACAAGACACAAAATGGCCGCCGATCACCCCAGAAAAAAGTGACTGACAAACGGTCTGGGCAGCCTAAAAACAGTGAGCAATTGAATTTCAGCAGCTCAATGATGCACAGCTGCAGATCGATCGATTAATCAAGTCCTTTGGAGGAGTTAATCTGCCTAATCTCGCCCTACTGTCGCAGCCGCAACCTCTCCCTACGCTAATCAGAGCAGAGTGACGGGCGGCGCTATGTGACTCCAGCTTAAATAGAGGCTGGGTCACATGGTGCTCTGGCCAATCACAGCCATGCCAATAGTAGGCATGGCTGTGACGGCCTCTTGGGGCAAGTAGTATGACGCTTGTTGATTGGCTGCTTTGCAGCCTTTCAAAAAGCGCCAAGAAAGCGTCACAAAAGCGCCAAGAAAGCGACGAACACCGAACCCGAACCCGGACTTTTACGAAAATGTCCGGGTTCGGGTCCGTGTCACGGACACCCCAAAATTCGGTACGAACCCGAACTATACAGTTCGAGTTCGCTCATCCCTACTAATGACCTATCCTCCAGGTAGGTCATAAGTATCTAATTGGTAAGGGTCCAACACCCGGGCCCCCACGCCGATCAGCTGTTTGAGAAGACACTGGTGCTCACAGTAGTGCCACAGCCTTCTCTCTGTTCACCAAGCACAGCGCCGTCCATTTGTGCTTGGTATTGCAGCCCAGCCCATTCACGTCAATGGGGCTAAGTGTAGCATAGGCCATGTGACCAATGAACATGACGTCACATGGCCTAGACCAGGGATGGGCAAACTGCGGCTCTCCAGCAGTTGTAAAACTACAACTCCCAGTATACCCAGTCTGCCTACATCTATCAGCCTACAGCAGGGCATGATGGGATTTGTAATTTTACAACAGCTGGAGAGCAGCAGTTTGCCCATCCCTGGCCTAGACAATGCAGCAACAAGGCTGCGACTCTATTAAGAGTGCCAGTGACTTCTCAAGCAGCTGGTGGGGGGCCCTGGGTGTCAGCACCCCACTGATCAGATACTGATGACTGATTCAAGGATAGGACATCAGTGCAAGAATATCTAAAAAGCCTTTTAACCTATATAAACTTACAAATGGCCTATTCTTCTACATTAAAAGAACATTAAAACATGGTCACAGAAGGAACAGTGGATGGTTTAAAAAAAAGACAAATAGGTAGATGAATGCTTATGAAAATGGGTAGAATTCTGGTTTCTCCTTCCCCTTCCCTTAACTCCTTCCTGACCAGCGGCGTAATAGTACGGCGCAGCGGGACGTGACTTTCCACTCAGCACCGTACTATTACGTTGGTCTGATCGGGCAGGTGCAGGAGCTGCGCGCGCGCGATCAGCGTCAGGGGTCCGGCAGTGACTGATAGCCGGACCCCTGCTGTATGCGCCGACATTGGTGAAAACACAGATGCCAGCGTATTAACCTTTGATGTGCCGCGATCCGCGCTGACCTCGGCACGTGTGATGTATGGGTGGAGGGAGAGAGCTTCCATCTGGTCCGAGCGCTGCTGTGATGGGGACTCGATGGCGGGGAAGGCAGCCCAATGCCTTCCTTAGGCATCATGGCTGTCTTCCATGTAACCCTGTGAGATCCAGCCTCATACACTTACAGCCAATGCATCACAATACAGAAGTATTGTAATGCATTGTAAAGGGGTTCAGACCCCCAAAAGTTGAAATTCCCAGAGTAGGGCCAAAAATAAAGTTAAAAATATAAAGTTTCTCCCAAAAAATTAAGAGTTTCAAGTTAAAAAAAGCGTATTTTTCCCAAAATAAAGTAAACAGTAGACATATTAAAAAGAACAGTAGACATATTAGGTATCGCCACGTCCGTATCGACCGGCTCTATAAAAGTATCACATGACCTAAGCCCTCAGAGGAACACCGTCAAAAACATAAAATAAAAACTGTGCTAAAAAACATTTTTGGGTCACCTTACATGATTAAAGCGATCAAAAAGGCATATGCCTCTCAAAATAGTACAAATCTAACCGTCACCTCATCCCACAAAAAATGTGCCCCTACCTAAAACAATCGCCCCAAAGATTAAAAAAACTATGGTTCTCAGGCTATGTAGACATGATAAACATGATTTTTTTGTTTCAAAAATGCTTTTATTGTGTTAAATGTGAAAAGTTGACATGTTAGGTATTGCCGCATTCGTAACAACCTGCTCTTTAAAAATACCACATGATCTAACCCCTCAGGTGAACACTGTAAAAAAACGGTGTAAGAAAAGTCATTTTTTGTCACCTTACGTCACAAAAAGTGTAATAGCAAGCTTTAAAAAAGTCATATGCACCCCAAAATAGTGCTAATCAAACCGTCATCTCATCCCATAAAAATGACACCCTACCTAAGACAATTGCCCAAAAACTAAAAAAAAAACTTTGGCTCTCCAACTATGGAGACACTTTTATTGTTTTAAAAATGATATTATTGTGTAAAACTTAAATAAATTTACAATCAGTATACATAATAGGTATTTCTGCATCCGTAAGAACCTGCTGTATAAAAATATCACATGACCTAACCCCTCAGATGAACACCGTAAAAAAATAAAAATCAAAAGTGTCAAAAAAAAATTTTTTGGTCATCTTACATTACAAAAAGTGTAATACTAAGTGATCAAAAATACATACGTACCCTATAATAGTACCAATCAAACCGTTATCTCATAGCGAAAAAAAATTAGCCCCTACATAAGACAGTTGCCCAAAAAATAAAGCAAACTATAGCTTTCAAAATATGGAGACACAAAAATGTATTTTTCAAAAATTCTTTAATATGCAAAACCAAAAAAAAGTAGTCATACCGTATCTGGTATTGTCGAGTCTGTAACAACCTGCTCTATAAAAACACCAAATGTTCTAAGCTGTCAGATGAACATTGTAAATAGCAAAAAATAAAAACTGTGCCAAAACAGCTATTTGCCTCACAAAAAGTGTACTATAGAGCAACTAAAAATCATATGTACCCTAAAATAGTACCAACAAAACTGCCACCTTATACTGTAGTTTCCAAAATAGGGTCAGTTTTTGGAGTTTCTACTCTAGGGGTGCATCACTAACAAAAATATTGAGTTTTGTTAGTGGAAAAAATTTATTCAAATGGAAAATCTGCCAAAAAAGTGAAATTCAGAAATTTCATCTCTATTTTCCATTCACTCTTGTGGAACACCGAAAGGGTTAACAAAGTTTTCAAAATTAATTTTGAATACCTTGAGGGGTGTAGTTTCTAAAATGGGGTAAATGTTTGGGTGGTTTCTATTATGTAAGCCTCACAAAGTGACTTCAGACCTGAACTGGCCCTTAAAAGGTCGGTTTTGGAAATTTTCAGAAAAATTTCAAGATTTGCTTCTAAACTTCTAAGCCTTCTAACGTCCCCAAAAAATAAAATGGCATTCACAAAATGATCCAAACATGAAGTAGACCTATGGGAAATGTAAATGAATAACTATTTTGGAGTTATTACTATCTATTATAGAAGTAGAGAAATAGAAATTTGGAAATTTAGTAATTTTTCCAAATTTTGGGTAATTTTTTATTTTTTTTATAAATAAAAATGAAATATTTTGATTCAATTTTACCACTGTCATGAAGTACAATATGTGATGAGAAAACAATCTCAGAATGGCTTGGATAAGTAAAAGCGTTTTAAAGTTATTACCACATAAAGTGACACATGTCAGATTTGCAAAAAAAAGGCCTGGGCAGGAAGGTGAAAACTGGCCTGGGGTTGAAAGGGTTAATTCACACCCCTTTCCATCCACTGGATGAACTTCATGGACCTATGTCTTCTTTTTCAACCATACTATGTACAGTAACCTACAATCAAAGTTCAAATACAAAAACAAAACTTCTTTAGTTTTTCTAACCCAACACTTTTAGTAAAACCACAAAACAAAATGAAAAATAATTGATGATACAGCACAAAGAAAATCAAATGGTGAGTAATTAACATAAAAACACACAGTTAATAGATTTTACTTCTAGGGGAGGATGTGATGACTTACAGAAGCATCATACAGCGGTACGGATAATAATAATACTTATGTTTACGCACAGTGACATTTTCATTATGACAAAAACATGTGTGTTCATTATTTGCCACAAAACATTACTGAACGTCTGAAACAGTCTTACCTTGATGTGATTGAGTTGTAAGGCATTCTTTGCAAAGAATTTGATAAAGTGGTTGATCCATTGCAGGCTGTTTTCTTTGTCGTGCTGACTGTCTTCTCTCAAATAATATACTAATTTGATTGCTTTGGCTTCTTTCACAGTACTGTCTGAATTCAGTGTCACTCCACCCAGGTATGTTCCTATGAACGCTCTATTTTGAAACATGGGGTAACTTATAGGTATTGTCTCTATCAGACTCACATTACCTTCTACTGCAGATAAGAGCGGATTTGCTGTAATACATTTTTGTCCCTGGACCTCTGCACATATTTGCTGAAATGCGAGCGTTGCATTAGCTGCAAGTCCTATCACTGTGAAGTTCTGCACCATCTCATCCAGCTGCACAAGCTCCTTGAACGTGTTAACATTTATGACATTATCAGACGTGCTGACTGCTATGAGAGAGACAAAAGAACCTTCTGTGTACAGTCGCTGTGCAGAAAACTGCCCAGAGTCATTGGTGGGAAAACGTTTTATTACAAATTCTCGTTCTGTTTTAGCTGGACCTCCAATTGGTGTGAACTGATCCTCTATGTCGTTCGCTTTCCTCTCATGTAAAAAGTAAAAGCCGGCTCCCAACCCAGCAGATAAAACAAAAGGAATTATTAGGAACCACCAGGGGTACCTTCCCACCAGCTTACCAAGCTGACGGAAGCCAAGAGAGAGAGGTCTCTGGATACAGTCTGTGTGACACCTGCCCATTGCCAGTCTTTTGTTACCTGCAAAGAACAGAGAAAAAGTTTGCACTGTTAATATAATACATGTAGCAAACATATAACAGCAAGCAAACCTGACATACATCAGTGGCAGCACCGGATGATGAATGGTCTCATTCTCCTTTAAGCGGTTACAAGGAATAGGGAAGTGTATTATATCTGGATGACATGGTTACTAATGATCAACATTTCACAGGTAACTGCATCCAAAGATGACGGTTAAACTTTTTGTAATTCCAAATGAAAATAAAATAGAAACAAGTTCACAGGAACAGGATTTTAGGTCACCAGCCAAATTAAATAGATGACAGGCTCAGGCTATTGAACTACAATTGTTTGGTTTAAACTTTTAAAGGGAACCTGTCAGTGGCAAAGGCCATGCCAAACCGCCAGCAGTACCTTCAAGTAGCCGGCAGTGAGTTTAGAATTATGATTTTCTTACTGCATTCTGATGAGGCAGAAGTATGAAAAACGTTCTTTTATCCTCCGTCCGCGCTATTTTCCAGTCAGACCTCCTTGCTTTAAATCAAGGTAACCATGCCCCCTTCCATTGCCCCTTCTCTTGTGACTGACAGCCGGCTATTCGGTAAGAAAATTCTCATTCAAAATTCACTGCCGGCTACTTGAAAGTACTGCTGGCAGTTTGGGATGGCTTTTGCCGCTGACAGGTTCCCTTTAATGTTTTTATGGATGGTAATATTAAATACCAAATAGGTAACATATTCTCATGTAAGATAGCTGCACAACATTTCACATACAATTAAAAGAGCTGAGAAATGGGGTTCATTCTAAATTAAAGTGGTATTATACCTACTATAAATGGAAAAATAGAAGCGTTTTTGATCAAACGTGTGTCGGGCCCATCTACCAGGCGTCAAGGTGGCTTCCGCAGATGGGTATCTAACACTAATATACCGCCTCTCTTGGACTTTCCTAAGCCTACAATTTTCAGGGCAGTGTAGGAACCAGCTACATTTATACTCTGCTCAGTAGCCTTAGGCAGATGGACGTTGCTCAGTCTAAAAGAGGTGCTACCCTAGCACATTTATATTCATAGTCACAGGTGCATATCCATCAAGCAAACATGGCTGATAAAAAAATGACTGCACAACATTTCACATACAACTAATAGAGTTGAGAAATGGGGATCATTCTAAATTAAAGTGGTATTATACCTACTATAAATGGAAAAATAGAAGCTCTTTGTGCACCTTTTTGATCAAACGTGTGTTGGGCCCATCTACCAGGTGTCAAGGTGGCTTCCGCAGATGGGTATCTAACACTAATATACAGCCTTTCTTGGATTTACCTAAGCCTACAATTTTCAGGACAGTGTAGGAACCAGCAGTGGTGGATTACAATAGGGACGTTCGGGTCGGCAGCCCTGGGCCCAGCACCGCTGGGGGGCCCAACGCCGACCCAAACGCCCACATACTGCGGCGGGGCACGGGAGCGCATAGCTCCCTTTCCCGTCACCTATCACCACCATGCGCTTCACGCCTAATAGGCCTGAGGCCTATGCGGTAGTGAAATCCCGGCGCAGGCGTGCATGATGACGTCACTTATCACGCGCCTCTGTCGGGACACAGCACATTGACGTGTGCACGCCTGCCTCATCCCGGCCTTCATCTGCGAGCAAGTACTCTCAAATATTGTTCACAAATCTGTCTAAGGCCCCATGCACACGGCCGTGTTTCACAGCCGTGTGCGGGCCGTGGAACCGCGGCCTGGATCCCTCCTGAGAGCAGGAGCGCGCGGCGTCACTGGTTGCTATGACGCCGTGCGCTCCCTGCTGCCGCCGCAATACAGTAATACACTGGTATGATCTATACCAGTGTATTACTGTACTGTGCCGGCAGCAGGGAGCGCACAGCGTCATAGCAACCAGTGACGCCGTGCGCTCCTGCTCTCAGGAGGGATCCAGGCCGCGGTTCCACGGCCCGCACACGGCTGTGAAACACGGCCGTGTGCATGGGGCCTAAATCTGTGTTAGTAAGCACTTCTCCTTTGCCGAGATAATCCATCCCACCTCACAGGTGTGGCATATCAAGGTGCTGATTAGACAGAATGAATAATGCACAGGTGTGCCTCAGACTGCCCACAATAAAAGACCACTCTGAAAAGTGCAGTTGGATCACACAGCACAATACCACAGATGTTGCAACGTTTGAGGGAGCGTGCAATTGGCATGCTGACTGCAGGAATGTCTACCAGAGCTGTTGTCCATGCAGTGAATGTTCATTTCTATACCATAAGCCATCTCCAAAGGTGTTTCAAAGAATTTGGCAGTACATCCAACCGGCCTCACAACCGCAGACCACGTGTAACCACACAAGCCCAGGACCTCCACATCTAGCATGTTCACCTCCATGATCATCTGAGACCAGCCACCCAGACAGCTGTAGCAAAAATTGGTTTGCATAACCAAAGAAATTCTGCACAAACTGTCAGACACCATCTCAGGGAAGCTCATCTGCATGCTCGTCGTCCTCATCAGGGTCTGGATCTGACTACAGTTCGTTGTCGTAATCGACTTGAGTGGTCAAATGCTCACATTCGATGGCGTCTGGCACGTTGGAGAGGCGTTCTGTTCACTGATTTTTCTGTTCAGGGCAGATGGCAGACAGCGTGCGTGGCGTCGTGTGGGTGAGCGGTTTGCTGACTTCAACGTTGTGGATCGAGTGGCCCATGGTGGCGGTGGGGTTATGGTATCGGCAGGCGTATGTTATGGACAACGAACACAGGGGCATTTTATTGATGGCATTTTGAATGCACAGAGATACCGTGACGAGATCCTGAGGCCCATTGTTGTGCCATTCATCCATGACCATCACCTCATGTTGCAGCATGATAATGCACGGCCCCATATTGCTAGGATCTGTACACAATTTCTTGAAGCTGGAAACATCCCAGTTCTTGCATGGCCAGTATACTCACCGGACATGTCACCCATTGAGCATGTTTGGGATGCTCTGGATCGGCGTATACAACAGCGTGTTCCAGTTCCTGCCAATATTCTGCATTCCACAGGCCACAATCAACAACCTGATCAACTCTATGTAATGGAGAGGTGTTGCACACCAGATACTGACTGGGTTTCTGACCCCCCCCCCCCCCAATATTGCACACCTTGCAATATTCATGCTGTGTAATCAGCACCTTGATATGCCACACCTGTGAGGTGGGATGGATTATCTCAGCGAAGGAGAAGTGCTCACTAACACAGATTCAGACAGATTTGTGAACAATATTTGAAAAAAATGGTTCTTTTGTGTATGTAGAAAATGTTTCAGATCTTTGACGAATCACTATAATAATATAACTATATTCTAAATATTCGCGAATTCTTGAAGTGCCGATATTCACAATTAATATTCGCTATTACACTATAATGGACATGTAGCAGAGCTGTGTGTGCAATGTGTATATAGTAAACTATCTTTTTAACCTGTTACGGACACAAGGACTGTGGGCGGTGATCGGAACAGGGTGCCTGCTCAAATCATTGAGCAGGAACCTTGGTACAATGCCCAGAGGGGGTCCTGTGACCCCCCCCCCCCCCGTGTTGGCAATAGCAGCAAACCGCAGGTCAATTCAGACCTGCGGTTTGCTGCGTTTCCGGGTTATTCGGGTCTCTGGTGACCCGATAACCCAGAATAGGAAGGTGATCGGTGGTGTTATAATACATCACCAATCACCCTCCTGCGATCCTGAGAGGTGGCGGTCAGGCCACCTCTCAGGATAGCTTCGGATTGGCCGGCTGGGCAGGTGGGCGGGCAGAGCGGCAGTTTTGAATTGCTGGAGCTCCTCTCCCCGCTCATACAGGTCCATGGAGCGGGAGAGGAGCTCGGCTGTACTGTAAGTTTTTTTGTGCCATCAGGCACAAATCAGTGTATTTTGGAGAGGTAGGGAGAGGTAGAATAGGCAGGGATAGTGAGGGAGAGTTAGGGGGGGGGGGGAAGTTTTTATATAGCAGTTTAGCACCCGGATCAGGTGTCTTGGGTCCACAACACTCACCCCAGGGGTGCTGAAGCTTGACCCCCCCTGCCCCCAAAAAAACACATTTTTGGAGGTGCCAGATCCACGTCCGCTTGTGGGACTGGGTGGAAAATTCAACGCGGCCTTACTACCCACCCCCTCCAGGTACCTATCCCCAGGGGTGAGACCAGTGCCCTTACCAGTGGAAACCTGTTGCTGGGAGGAGTTTATCTCTCTGATCAAGTCCTCAAGCCATATAATGCCATGCGCAAAACCCTTGCATGGTACAAAAAAGTTGCGGTCTACTTGGTACAGGTTGCCTTGTACAACTCTTTTGTGCTGTCCCGGAGTGCTGGCAACACAGGAAAATTCCTGCTGTTCTATGAGGCAGTCCTCAAGGACCTCATCTTTTCTGACCGGGAAAGAGCAGGCTGGAGTACCTCGGGAAGGCACCCGGATCGTCCCTGGCCAACACTTTCCGGGTGTGGTCTCCCATACTGGAAAGAAGGGACAGTCCATAAAAAAGTGCAGAGTGTGTCACAGGAGAGGGATACGGAAGGACACCACCACTCAGTGTGACACGTGCCCCAATCATCCTCTGCATTGACGGTTGGTTAAGGGAGTCCCACACTTCCATGGAGTAGTAAATTTATGATCCCGTTCCCCAATTTTAATTCCATTTAGCCACTGACAATCGAAACAAAACTATGGTACTCAGATTTGAGATACTAAAACAAAAATATTTTTTTTTCAAAAATATTATTTTGTAAAACTAAAATAAATAAAAAAGTAGACATATTAGGTATCGCCGCATCCGTAAGAATCTGCTCTATAAAAATACCTCATGACCTAACCCCTCAGATGAACACGGTCAAAAAAAAATTAAATTAAAACGGTGCAAAATGTTTTATTTTATTGTCACCTTACATCACAAAAAGTGTAGAAAGCAAGCGATAAAAAAGTCATATGCCCCCCAAAATAGTGCCAATAAAACAGTCCTCCCATCCCACAAAAAATTAGCCCCTACCTAAGATAATCGGCTAAAAACAAAAAAAAAACTGACTCAGACTATGGAGATACTAAAATGTTTTTTTTATTATTATAAAAGGATAATATAGTGTAAAACCTAAATAAAATTAAACAAAGTAGACATATTAGGTATCGCCGCGTCCATAAGAATATTCTCTATAAAAATACCCCATGACCTATCCCCTCAGATGAACATGGTCAAAAAAATAAAATAAAAACAGGGACAAAACAGCAATTTTTTGGCAAATTTTCCATTTTAAACCGTTTTTTCCAGTAACAAAGCAAGGGTTAACAGCCCAAAAAAACTCAATATTTATTACCCTGATTCTGCAGTTTACAGAAACATATGTGGTCGTAAACTGTTGTATGACCAAACGGAAGGGCGCAGAAGGAAAGGAACGCCGTATGGTTTCTGGAAGGCAGATTTTGATGGCCTTTTTTTTTGGCACCATGTGCCATTTGAAGAACCCCTGGTTCATCCCTAGAGTAGAAACTCAATAAAAGTGACACCATCTAAGAAACTACACCCCTCATGGTATTCAAAACTGATTTTCAAACTTTATTAACCCTTTAGGTGTTCCTCAACAGTTTATGGCAAATGGAGAGTAAATTTCAGAATTTCTATTTTTGGTAACCTAGCCTCACAAAAATGTAATATAGAGCAACCAAAAATCATATGTACCCTAAAAATAGTCCCAACAAAACTGCCACCTTATCCCGTAGTTTTCAAAATAGGGTTACTTTTATGGAGTTTCTACTCTAGGGGTGCATCAGGGGGGCTTCAAATGGGACATGGTGTAAATAAACCAGTCCAGCAAAATCTGCCTTCCAAAAACCACACGGCGCACCTTTCCCCCTACGCCCTACCGTGTGCCCATACAGTAGTTTACAGCCACATATGGGATATTCCTGCAAACTACAGAATCAGGGCAATGAATATTGAGTTTTGTTTGGCTGTTAACCCTTACTTTGTTACTGGAAAAGATTGATTAAAATTTAAAATTTCCCAAAAATTTAAATTCTGAAATTTCATCTCCATTTGCCAATAACTCTTGTGGAACACCTAAAGGGTTAACAAAGTTTGTAAAATCAGTTTTGAATACCTTGAGGGGTGTAGTTGCCTAGATGGTGTCACTTTTATGGAATTTCTACTCTAGGGGTGCATCAGGGGGGCTTCAAATGGGACATGGTGTAAATAAACCAATCCAGCAAAATCTGCCTTCCAAAAATCACAAGGCACACCTTTCCCTCTATGCCCTACCGTGTGTCCGTACAGTAGTTTACGACCACATATGGGGTGTTTCTGCAAACTACGGAATCAGGGCAATAAATTTAGAGTTTTGTTTGGCTGTTAACCCTTGGTTTGTTACTGGAAAAAAAATAGATTAAAATGGAAAATGTGGCAAAAAAATCGAAATTCTGAAATGTTATCTCCATTTGCCATTAACTCTTGTGGAACACCTAAAGGGTTAACAACGTAAAATCAGTTTTAAATACCTTGAGGGGTGTAGTTTCTAGAATGGGGTCATTTTTGGGTGGGTTCTATTATGTAAGCCTCACAAAGTGACTTCAGACCTGAACTGGTCCTTAAAAAGTGGGTTTTTGAAAGTTTCTGAAAAATTTCAAGATTTGCTTCTAAACTTCTAAGCCTTCTAACATCCCTAAAAAATAAAATGTAATTTCCAAAATGATCCAAACATGAAGTAGACATATAAGGAATGTAAAGTAATAACTATTTTTGTAGGTATTACTATGTATTATAGAAGTAGTGAAATTGAAACTTGGAAATTTGCTAATTTTTCCAAATTTTTGGTAAATACAGTTTTGGTAAATTTTGTATTTTTTTCATAAATGAAAATGATTTTTTTTTACTCCATTTTACCAGTATCATGAAGTACAATATGTGACGAAAAAATAGTCTCAGAATGGCCTAGATAAGTCAAAGCCTTTTAAAGTTATCACCACATAAAGTGACACTTGTCAGATTTGCAAAAAATGGCCTGGTCCTTAAGGTGAAAATAAGGAGTTAATGGGCATGTGGTAGAGCTGTGCATGTTATGTATATAGTAGTGTCAGGTGGGCCCTGTGTAAGGCAGCGTCAGGTACACCTCTAAATAGTTAAGAGGAGTATTTTTACTCTTCTGGAAAAATTGTAGTGCGACCTCTGGTCTACATATTAATCAGTAGTGGCAGGCAGCCCCAGCTTTCTGCTGGCAAGTGCAGCTGCCTGCGGCTTCAATAGATAGAGCAGAGCTACCCAGACATACAGAAGGTGGTGAAATGATCTTGATCATCTCGCCACCTAACTTGCCCTGCAGTGATTCTGGGGGCTTTTGCTGCCATTTTTCAGTGGGCGGCAGGACCCACCTCTTGATACATGTGGTGCGGTGCCTGCACTTCCTTCTCTCTCCCTGCGCTGCAAGCACGCTGCATCCTCACAGAGCTCTGCCGGCCGCCATATTCTAGAGTGTGGTGGTCATCACAGGCTGCCGCTAGTCCCCCAAGACAGTATTATATAATATACGTAAATCTATAGTTTAATAAAAATATAATTTCACATTTTACTGCATTCCCCTCTGTATATTGCAACTCCTAGTATGCCCTGTGAGATGCAAACCTTCAGGACCTGCTGGGAGTTGTAGTCTTCCTGCAACATGCTGTCATTTTATATCATGAGTATGATTGCATGCTACAAAAATTAGAATAAAAATTGCTAAAAAAGTCATACACACTCCAACATACTGTATCAATATAGTACAGATCGTCCACTCAAAAAATGAGTCCTCACACAGCTCTGTAGACATAAATGTAAAAAAATGCAGTATTTTTTGTTTCATTTTGTGCTTTAGTAGTTTTTTTTTTGTATTAACCTGTAAGATACCTAGGTTTCAAGTAAAAAAATAACAAAGAAAACGCAGCTTTCCCATAATAAAGTCATATAAAATTATAAATAACAGAAAAAAAAAAAAAACATATATATTAGGTATTGCTGCATCTGTAACGACGCTCTATAAAATTATCACACAATCTATCCCTTCAGGTAATTGCCACAAAAAAAACTAA